>NC_056732.1:711181191-711481191 GCF_019279795.1 Protopterus annectens | reverse complement strand
ACTTTCCTGTATGCCTTTCCACTGATGACCAGTTTCTAAAAGTGCAGAAGGACTCTCTAGGGATAGTTGTGGTGAACCCGTTTTGGCCCAGGCATCAGTGGTTCTCCCATCTTTTGAAAATGGCCAAGGACAGTTACCTCAGTCATCCTCACAGAATAGTCTTTTTCACACAAGACAGTGATTGTCTGATACACCCGTACCTTCAACTACTTTGACTACCTGGCTGATAGAATTTTCGTACCCTTTAAGTACATTTATTTCTGAGGCCTTTCAGCAGGTATTAAATAAGCAAAAGAAATCTGCTACTAGAAAGTCATGTATGGGTAAGTGGAAACAATTTTCTTTGCTGGTGTCATGACAAGAACTAGGAAGGATCTTTTTAAGACTCAGACTCCTTGAATTTACAGTATTTCTGTGAGTAATTATCCTCCTACCTTTCTTCCTTTTCTATCAATATTCAGGCCATCTCTAATTGTTTGCCATTTGATCCCCCTTTTCTACTTTACTTCATGTTTTTGATAGGAATTTGACATATTCCAACTAAAAGGCAGATGGCTTCTTCTTGGGATCTTATTTTTGTAATGGAAAAAATGTATAGTTTCCTTTTAAACCTGCTCACAAAGCTGTTTGAAGTTCTTATTTGGAAAACTGTGTTACTCATTGCTGTAACTACTACTGCAAGATGAGTTAAGGTATGCCATCCCTATCTCATCTTTCACAGAAGTGGGGTAACATTGAGAACAAATCCTTTCTTTACATCTAAGGTTGTTTAATGATTTACTTTGAACCAGGTAATTCATTTTCATGTTTTCTTTCCACAGCCCAAAAAAAAAAATTGAGGGAGAAAGAATTGTGCGCACAGACAGCTTAGATACTACATTGACAGGACAAAACAACTTCAAAACTTCTGATCAACTGTTTATTTCATATTAAAGTAAGAAAAATAGACGATCAGTGTCAAGACAGACTGTTTTGAGTTAAGATGGGTGCCACAAATGGCAGTCTCGGTTCAGTGCTCACTAGTATTCTGTCTGTTTTTGTTTATTTCTTTCGTCGTTTGGTGTTCAGCTGTAATCAAGTACACCCATGACAAATTGTTGAATATTCGGCTATTCACTTTGTGTGATTTGACACCAGATTTTTTTTTACAATTAAGAACTTTTCTGGCTATCTTAGCTGGTGAACAGCAGTTGTCGGCAGCAGGTGTAGACACAGGTATCATAAAAGGGGGAAGTGCGCTGGTGCACTCATTAGGCTTAGATAGCGAGTTTTCAAATGGCGCTCCCAAGTTTACATCTGGCTAAGCTCTGCTTTCTAGGCAATAAAATGGATGAATTGTTACTCCCCAGTAGAACTCACAAGGACTTTTCACTTTCTTCTGCTCTGTGTTTCACGGAATATTGGCTGAATGAATCCATCACAGACTCTGCGATATACTTGTCCAGCTTTCAACTTTAAAGAGTGGACCATATATCCGAGACATCAAGAAAAAGAAAGGGAGGTGGAATTTGTTTTTTTATATTATTGAAGGTTGGTGTACTGATGTCATGGTGCAAGTAAAATGTGCTGCCCCTGACTTTTTGTTAATTGTAAGCCTTTTTATTCACCGAGATGAGTTTTCTTCTTTTATTCTGGTTGTGACGCACCTCTTCTGGGCCAGTGATCAAGGAGCCTCTATCCTCACACTGATACCAGTGAGGGACGTTCACTTGGAACAAAAATGGATATACACACAGTATTTCCAGATGCAGCTCTCTGCATCAAGCACAGTTTCCTTTAAGAGCACACAGGGAAACCACTCAGTCCTGGGCTGTGTTTTCCTCTGTCTCTCTAGGCCCCCAAATAAGACTCCCCACTGACACAGTTGTAGAGTTGAGTCTTCAGCCAAGTGTTCCAAGCCACGTCCTCTAGCAACCCTCTCTGTGAAACCACTGCTGTGTGTCCCTGCCCCAAGAAGCTGACACACACTCTCAGATTTGATTTTCACACACACACACACACACACACACACACACACACACACACACACACACACACACACACACACACGTGCACACACACCTGGGAAAGGTTGGCACAGATTTATTAGCTATGCACCCTCTGCCCAAACTGTAAGGTACAGTGCAATGAAAAAGTATTTGCTCCTTTCCTGAATTCGTATTTTTTTGCATGTTTGTCACACTTAAATGTTTCAGATCATCAAACAAATTTAAATGTTAGACAAATATTAGACAAAGATAATCCAAGTAAAGTAAACACAAAATGCAGTTTTTAAGTGATGATTTTATTTATTAAGGGAAAAAAAACTATCCAAACCTACATGGCCCTATATGAAAAAGTAATCGCCCCTCTTGTTAAATCATGAAGTAACTGTGGTTAATTACGTTTTGGGAAAGCTGAGTTCAGTTTCACTAGCCACACCCAGGCCTGATTACTGCCAGACCTGTTGAATCAAGAGATGAATTAAATAGAACCTGTCAGACAAAGTGAAGTAGGCCAAAAGATCCCAAAAAGGAAAACATCATGCTGCGATCTAAAGAAATTCCGGAACAGATGAGAAACAAAGTAATTGACATCGATCAGTCTGGGAAAGTTACAAAGCCATTTCTAAAGCTTTTGGACTCAAACGAACCACAGTGAGAGCCAGTATTCACAAATGGAGAAAA
Source organism: Protopterus annectens (assembly GCF_019279795.1). NCBI lineage: Eukaryota > Metazoa > Chordata > Ceratodontiformes > Protopteridae > Protopterus > Protopterus annectens. Next base: position 711,478,525 of record NC_056732.1, on the reverse strand, counting down.
CAGGGAACAGTGGTGAACCTTCCTAGGAGTGCCCGGCCTACAAGAATTACCCCAAGAGCGCAGCAACAACTCGTCCAAGAGGTCACAAAAGAACCCAGAACAACATCTTGCCTCAGTTAAGGTCAGTGTTAATGACTCCACCATAAGAAAGAGACAGGGCAAAAATGGCATGCATGGCAGAGTTCTAAGGCAAAAACCACTGCTGACCAAATAGAACATAATGGCTCGTCTCACTTTTGCCAAAAAACATCTTGATCCCCGAGACTTTTAGGAAAATATTCTGTGGACTGACTAAACAAAAGTTGAACTTTTTGGGCGATGTGTGTCCTGTTACATCTGGCATAAAATAATGCAGCATTTCAGAAAAAGAACATCATGCCAACAGTCAAACATGGTGGTGGTAGTGTGATGGTCTTGGGCTGCTTCTGGACCTGGACGACTTGCTGTGATTGATGGAAGCATGAATTCTGCTCTCTACCAAAAAATCCTGAAGGAGAATGACCTCAAGCTGAATCACACTTGGGTTTTGCAGCAGGACAGTGATCCAAAACACACCAGCAAGTCCACCTCTGAATTTCTTAAAAAACAAAATGAAGGTTTTGGAGTGACCTAGTCAACGTCTGGATTTGAATCCAATTGAGATGCTGTGGCATGACCTTAAAAAGACAGTTCATGCTCAGAAACCCTCCAATATGGCTGAATTAAAACAATTCTGCAAAGCAGACTGGGCTGAAATTCCTCAACGATGTGAAAGACTCATTGCCAGTTATTGCAAATGCTTGATTGCAGTTGTTGCTGCTAAGGGTGGCACAATCAGTTATTAGGTTTAGGGGCAATTATTTTTTCACATAGGGCCATGTAAGTTTAGATAGTTTTTTTCCCTTAATAAATAAAATCATCACTTAAAAACTGCATTTTGTGTTTACTTGGGTTATCTTTGTCTAATATTTACATTTGTTTGATGATCTGAAACATTTAAGTGTGACAAACTTGCAAAAAAATAAAAAAATCAGGAAGTGGACAAATACTTTTTCATTGCACTGTAGGTACTGCCACCAGAACACTCCAAAGCTGGCGACTGCAAGGCTGTTGCAAGGGTACCCAATTATGCTGAGTGAAATGAATAGTAATAAAAATGGTAATGCTGACCAAGCAGCAAGGCTTTCACGAGCGGCCACACAGTCACCAAACAAATATAAGTTCTCTCAAAGGTTAAACTAGCCTGTAAAAGACCAGGCATATTGAAAGGTTTAAATATATTTAATAATAAATAATAAAAGAACATTAAATATTAAATATCTGTGTACAATAAACACCAGAGTTTCAGATACAGGAAATATTAAAAAATAACCCAGATGAATAGATTCACACAGATACAGAAAAACAGTACTTAACTAATCTCACTATATTTTCCTGATTGATCTAAAGAATTACTATTCCCTGGTTACTTACTAAAGCAAGGCAAGATGAAGTGGGTGAGTGGTCTTCCTTCTTGGTCATGTTTCAAAACCAGACTGCCCTGAAACGTCTGTCTCTAGTATTAAACCATCATTTCAGTGCTGGATTACACAATGACATCATATACACCTGGTTATCTGACTTCTGGTTCCCACACTACCCTTTTTTGCTAGAAGCTGAACCAGAAGCTAGCACACACCAGCCTTGCTGAGATGTGTTATAGCATCTGGAAGCTATACAATCATTTCAAAACTTCCACCTTTCCAGGGTAGCAATTAATTCACCCCTAAGGACAATACAGCAAGATTCCTCGTCCTGGTTTTCAGACATTCCATCTCTGGCTGTAGTCAGAACTGTAAAACACAATCTTTATGGCTTAAATCAGGTCATTTAATTTCAGACTATATTTCAGTTAGCTATACAGGGACTAACCTCTTATCTTCCAGTATCCTCTGTTACAATTTGTTCTCCAACAGTTACAATACAGTCTGACATACATGTGTATTTCTCTTCTGTCCAGCAGGACCCACTGTTGGTACATTTTTAACACAAGCAACTTTACAAATACATTTTAACACTCATCTGTGCAAATTAGTTTGATATACAAATGACATACAATTCTTTACAAAACTCTAGCTAGCTATGCTGGCATATGTTACACATCCACTGCCCTACTTCTTATGGCATAGCCGGAAATACTTCATATTGTCACACTGGTAAGTGTCTACATTCTGGTTCAAACCTGTGCGAGTGCGGCACTACAAAAATTGGCTGATGAAATAATGAGCACAGAGCAAACTTATCTGAACTCCAGTCTGATTATTCTAGGGGATTTTAGTAAGGCAAATCTCAGCCATAAACTTCCCAAATTCATACAGCATATAAAGTGCCCTACCAGAAACAGAAAGCACACTGAATCATTGTTATGCAATGTTAAAACATGCCCATCTCGCTGAAAGCTGTGGATTTCTCTAACCACTGTTTAACTCATTTGCTCCCAACCTATAAGAGTAAGTTAAAATCTGCTAAACCTGTGATTAATACATTGAGAAGGTGGACTATTGAGGCAAAGTTGAAGCTGCAAGCCTACTTTGACTGTAGAGATTGGGATGTCTTTGAAGATACTGCTACTAACTTACATGAACTGGCAGATGCAGTAACATCTTATGTAAGCTTTTGTGAAGATGTGTGTCTCCACCAAGAACTGGTTAAAATTTAACAGCAGCAAACCATAGTTCACTGTAAACTCAAGCAGCTTTGTCAAGCCAACGAGGCTGCCTATAGAAGTGGGGATAGAACACTGCTTAGGCAGGCAAGGAACACACTGACAAAAAAAAGATCAGATCAGATTGGCTAAGAAGAGTTACTTTGAAAAGCTGAAAAATCAGTTTTTAGCCAATGTTCCTGTGTCAGTGTGGAAAGGACTACAGAATATTACAAATTACCAGAAAACATCCCCCCATGCTGCAATAAGTCATCAGCTTGCTGACAGTTTTAATGCATTTTTACTGCAGGTTTGATAACCCCCAGAGTACAAACGACACTGTCACCAGCTCTCTCATTGTACAGACTTGTATGACCCCCCCCCCACCCACCCACACACGCACATTCTCCCATTCAACCTACATTAAATATCTCTGAAGAGGATGTGTGTCGGCTTTTTATAGGACAGTACAATAAGAAAGCAACAGGTCCAGATGGGGTCTCACCTTCTTGCTGAAAAGTCTGTGCTGATCAACTGGCCCCTGTCTTCACACAGCACTAATGATTTGTTGAAAATTTGAATGAAGTTCCCTTATGCTTTAAACAAGTCGTAATCATTCCAGTCCCCAAAAAAATCCAGTATAACAGGACTGAATGACTACAGGCCTGTTGCTCTGACATATGTGGTCATGAAGACCTGAAGGATATTACAGTTCCATTGTTGGCCCCGTTCAGTTTGCTTATCGAGAGAAATAGTCAGTATGGGGCTGCACTACATCCTGCAACATCTTGACATTCCAGGGACATATGTAAGGATTGTGTTTGTGGACTTCACTACATTCAATACAATAGACTTGGAAATCCCTCACTTGAAATTCGCCCAACTTTACATCCCTGTATCCACCTGTCAATGGATCACCAATTTTATGACCAATAGGAAACAGCAGGTGAAACTGGGGAAATTTACATATAGCTATTGCACGATCAACATGGGTGCCCCCCCCCCCCCAAGGATGTGTGATCTCCCCACTGCTGTTCTCCTTTTACACTAATGACTGCACCTCTAAGGACCTCTCTGTCAAACTTAGCAAATATGCAGATGACACGGCCATTATTGGGCTCATCATGGTGATGTCTGCATACAGATGGGAGGTTGAGGAGCTGGCCCTTTGGTATAGTCAGAACAGTCTGGAGCTAAGCACTCTCAACTGTGAAGATGACAGTGGACGTTAGAAGAGGTTCCACAATATTACCTCCCCTCTTCATACTTAACACTGCTGTGTCAGTTGTGGAAACCTTCATGTTTGTGGGATCCGTAATCTCCCGGAACTTGAAATGGGAGACCAATGTAGGGTCCATCATAAAAAAACCACAGCAGTAAATGTACTTCTTACGACAGCTGAGGAAGTTCGGTCTTCCACAGGAGCTGTTTATTGAGTTCTACATGGCAGTTAGTCTGTTCTTAGCTCCATAACAGTGTGGTTTGGATCAGTAACCAAAACAGGCCACAACGAATAGTCAGGTCTGCCGAAAATATCATTGGTGCTAGTTTGCCCACCTTACAGGACCTGTACTATTCTAGAATCATGAAATGGGTAGGAAAATTATCATCAACCCTACATCCAGGCCACAACCTTTTTGAACTTCTTCCATCAGCCAGGTGTTCTAGATTAATATACACCAAAACGTGCAAGTATGAAAACAGTCCCCCCCCCCCCCACAGGCCTTCAAGCTCATAAATGGTTAATTCAGTTTAATCAGGCCTGGGTACTGTATCCCTCAGCCCCCTAGAGTCTTGCAGTACTGTTTACATATCAATACTTGTTTTTCAGTGTTTATTTTAGCATTTTTTGCACTGGGTTGCACTTTGCAGTTGGTATGTATAGGTATATTTGCATTCTCTGTCTTTTTTTTTTTTTATCTCAGATGTGTGATTAACAGTTGTGTGTATGTCACTTATGTAACTTGGAGTCATCAAAGCCCGAGTCACATTCGTTGTATGCGTGCATACTTGGCCAATAAATGTGATTCTGATTCTAAATGGTCTTCTCATGCTATTGCTTTGTTGTTCTTACCACAAGAAGACACTTGCAGGGAATGTGAGAGCCCACTGTACCAGGACTCTGGCTACATCTGTGGGTTTTGGAAAGGTGTGGACTCTAGAAATGTACTGGAGGTAGCAACTTAGTCAACTGTAAACACCTTTTCAAATTGCTAAAAATTCGATTCCTTTTCTAGGCCCTGAGCAGGCTTTGCCAAGACTATATTCCAAGAGCTTCTGGACTCTGATCCTCCTTCCTTCTCCCTTTCTTTCTAACCTTTGGTATTCTTCCTGTATAGCTTAGGCTACTGCAACAGTGATTTAATCATGAACATAGCACAGTTGTGTAAGTAAACTTACAATAATAGTAAATGTTCAGATAGATCACTGTTGCAGTAACCACACCCTTCCTCCACCCCCCACCCCCTTTGTAGCTATTTTTACAGCAGAGTGTGGGATTTTTTTTTTTTTTTTTCCATAATAAATTTTTATTGAAATATATTGTCCAAAAACATTACAAAAATACAATAAACATCACACACATAATACACTATAACTACTACAAGCCATTTATACAATATCTACATGAAATGCTTCCTATATTTAATATATTCCTAAAATCAGTATCATGCTAATATAATATTGAAGACCTTTATTGCTAATATATCTGGCAGGGCTCTAACCTCCTCCTGAGGCAAGAAAGCTTTAAACTTATGGCACCCTACCAGTGATTTTATACTTCTCTCCTTAAGGTATACAGTAGCTAGGACATGTGAAAGGGTGCCCTAAAGTTTTGGAAGATGGCTGCTTGGTCCAATCCTTGATAGGATGCCCCATATTACTTAAGCTACTATAATAGTGATCTTTTTGATCATCTACTGTTGTGGCAAGTTTACTTACACAACTGTACTTTTTTTCAACACTGAGGTTGCTGCTGCAGTTGGAAGCTACTCTCTACTTCCCCCTTGTTTTCTGAGCCTTTCCTATTATTTCTCTCTCTTCTAGTAAAAGTAGTAACCCTGTGTGTGTGTGTGTGTGTGTGTGTGTGTGTGTGTGTGTGTGTGTGTGTGTGTGTGTGAGAAACATAATGGTTTAGCTTTGCTTGGGCTACTAGGCTAACTGCTGTGAAAGGTAATTTTAAGACTAGCCAGTAACCCAAATTCATGATCAAACTCTTTATGCTGTCTCTGTGAGGCAGAGACTTAACCTGTCTCATCTGTTCCTGTCTCTGTCCTGAATGACTTGATTACTGGTACTGCAGTTCATTCTCTACTGGTGCATTCCAGACCCCTATCACCATTCCCATGAAGTGGCAAATTTCATCTCCATTATTTTCTTGTGTATGAAAGATGTAGTGATTCTAGAAACTGTGCTGGTTGCATTACAAAGAAGAGATGTCTAGGATGCTACTGATTTTCTTAAATTGGTTAGAACTCCTACGTCAACTAACATATACACAACTTCTTACCACCGGTAAAATTATCCAGCATTCATCTGACTGTCCAGCTCTAAAAACATTCTACACAGCTATGTTCCCAGTCAGTCATTGCAATCCAGTGACCAAAAACCCTGGTCTGTCTACAGACCTAGCAAATCTGTTAGGCATTTTCTGTACTCATACAAGTTTGCTAAGCCCGACACCCAACCTTCAGCAGAGGCACGCCCATTCATGCATGTCAGTTGAGTGGCCTCCGAAAGACATGCATGAATGGGCATGCCTTCACTGAAGGTTGGGCGTCGGGCTGGCAACTCGGCACCATAAAAATCGACTGCCAATCATTAGAGGACCGAAGTTTAGCTGTGGCGACCCATAACCGGGAAAAGCCGAAAAGACAACATACAAGTTTGCTAAGGCCTGGAATTCCTTACCTGTATCCATCAGATCCTGTACCCTCCCTCCCATCTTTCAAAACCACTCTGAAAGACCTGCTAGCTAAAATCTGGCTAAATTCTTGCTCAAAACCAGGATAACCTTTATCCCTACATGTGAACAAGTACCTTTTTGTTCCTTTATACTTCATTACTCTCCCTTCTTCACTTAATTCTTTTTTGCTGTCTAATTCTCAAATTTACAATAAACCTGTTTTTCCCTCACTTTATATTGCAGTTCCTTTTTGTATTGGACTAACTTATCTTTAATTTCTCTACAAAATGTCTAAAATTTCAGAGTATTAGTTGATTGGTTAAGAATCGATACAAGGTATATGAAAACCTTTTTATATTATGTCTAATTTATAGTTATTTAAACTGCAGATGTTTTCTCTTTATTTTTGAAAAGTGTATAATTATTGTCCTTAAAATGTTTTGTAGTAAGTTGGAGCTTTTCTCCCCAGGCCTCCTCTAAAAATGAGCTTCTACCCTTTCGGACTTTGCTGGTAATCAAATGTCAATCAATCTACGAACAACTAAATAAAAAGGACATAAGGACTTATGTTGCCCCATCTTTTCTTGTAGATTGCAAGCGCTTGTTAGCTTCTGATGATGCCTTTTACTGAACAAGACGAAAGCGCTTAACCTGTTTTTATGTGACTTTATCCAATAAACGGGTGTGGAATTTACATTTTGGCTGACTGCTGCTTCCAGTTTGTATTTTACTTTCAGACTTTCCTGGTAATCAAATGTCAATCAATCTATGAACAAATAAATAAAAAGCACATAAGGACTTACGTTGCCCCATCTTTTCTTTTAGATTGCAAGCACTTGTTAGCTTATATTCTCCATGCCCTGTCAAAATTGGAGTAGATTATATGGTTATAGTGTGGCACATTCAACAGGTACAATGTTTTCAGAGAGATTTTGAAGCTATAGTTCTGTATTACATTTTGGAAAGTTGCACTTCTGATAAGTCAAGAACTCTGTAGCAGAGTGTAAGATCAGAGCAATGTGTGGTTCTCAAAAGGAAGAGATATCTGAGGAAGTACTGGGGGTATTATTTTGATGTATCAGTTCAGAAATAACAGTTTTAATTGAAAACTTCTCAACTCTTTGATTAGTTTCCTTCTGCTTTTATTTTTTCCTGCTGTATTTGCCTCAGGTCTTAAATGTACTTTCACAAGAGCAGAATGGCACTCTTGCACCAAAGTGTCACACTGTTGGGGATTAGTGTAAAGAAAAGCTAGAGTTAAAAGACGTGTAATAGTTTGCTGTATCTTCATAAAATATTTGCTGCACACATACCATTTTGGTTTATTCACAGACAGGGTACATCTTTTTATACTAGTGATTGTGTAGTCCCTAAATTGTTGCCATGTTTTTCAGCATAAAGCTTCCAAAAGTCATCGTCTGCTCTATAGCATAGTGGTGTACAGACTTCGCAATCTGGCCACATGTACAAGTACAGTGACATCCTAAGTATGTTCTACCTGGTGGTTTAGGTTTTGTTGCTGTTACATTACATTGAAGCTGACACCTTTCAAAGCAGCTGTTGACATGTGATCTCTTGTTTCAGATTAAAACTGACAAACGTAAATGTTTTTGTCTGAGCAAGTGTTCTGTTATTGAATCTCAAATATGTATTTTCCTTTAATCTAAGCATTCATTTGGCATTTTTTTAGCCACCTTTGCTTTTCTGGCAGTCATTATGAAACTTTTAATAAGACAAAAATGAAAAACTGCATTATTTTGATATTTAGGTTATGATTTGAAGTGGTTTGAGCTTTGCTACCAAATTATCAGTTGTTATAGTTCCATTTTGCATGTTTGATTCTTGCATGTATCTCGTGTGTTTCTATGCATTCAGATTTTGCTATCAAAAGCAGTGATACTGAAGGAAATACTGCTTAATATCTACTTTATTAAGGATCAGAGAACATTCCCCATTGATGGGAACCCCTTCCTCCAGTAACTTTTATTACAACCAAAAAGTCTTCAAGAAAACTTTTTCTTGGAACAAAAATCATGCCTGCTTATTCACTGATAATGCCTTCACATGTTCTATTGTTCTGTGGAGTTAAAGCTGAGTTCTTAGTGCCCAATGTATTCATTGTCTTTACATAGCACGGACATGCTTCCAACCCAGAATGACATGAAAATGCATTGCTAAGGGACACTAAGTGAGCTTATTTTCTTAGGGCTTTGTGAGGTTGCTAGTTGTATAACACATCACATCAGCAATGAAAGGGAGCAGTATGTTTTTGTATTGTACTAGATGGGAATGGTAGGGAGCCGCCATATGGAAGACGTGGAAAAAATGGTGCTGCAGCTGGAGCATACTTATCAGTTACTTCATGTCTCATGACATCTGTTTAAGTTATCAACTCCCAGTACCTTGTTGCCATAGAAACTATAAAAACACATTTCTACAGCTTCTAACAATAGCTCCCTGTTTCAGAATTCCAGTGCATAGAACCGGCCCCAGGGAGTCACATAAAATCTGCACATGTAACAGATTTTATTTTCCTGCTAGTTTTATCTGCAAATTGTCTTAAAGTATGTTACTCAAGGGCAGTACAGAACATTTCACTGTTAGAGCTCACCATTTCAGTGCACAGTGCTGTAGAAAACTTGTTGCTTGCATTTTACTAGACTTCTGTGTCCTATGTCTAAAATCTTTTTTGATTTGAAATGTGCAGCTTCAGTACGACTGCCATAAAAATCTGAGTAATGTTTTCCACCTTTATTCTGTGTTACAATAATGTCAGCATATCAGATGGCGTCGGCACACTGGTGTTTAGGTTTAGTACCATTTAGTTCTTTTGTCAGTCAGCTTATCGGATCAAGAACACTATCATGTGCTAGTCATTAATTATTAAAAGTGACTTCATCTTTGTAAAGTACAGGACTTCATTTTTAATTAAATGACTTAAAACTCTCTTGATGTACACTAATTTTAGTTTAACTTAATCTGCACCATTTTTTCTTGCTTTACCCTACTGCTGCTTTGCTGAATATTGCAGTCAAGATGTTGCTTCATCAAATGTTTAAAGATATGTCATACTGACCTGTGTTAGCCTTATATTTGCTGCGTATGATGTGGTTCAGAAGTTGGAGTGGACATTATGTACATACTAATTAGTGATCTAATTATTTAAAAGGATTCTTGCAGCCTCATCTTTGTCACAAGATGCAGTAGTACATAACTATGTATGCATACATAACCAAACTTTACATACAATGTTTAAATATGCAGTCTTCTGTAACAGCATAAGACTTTGTGACAGCATATACAGGCATTATGTATTGTATATAAATATATAATATGACTTAACAATAGTTGCCCAGCAGATAACAAGTTCATCTGGTTTGTCTGTTTAAAGTGTTTCTTACAGTATCCAGTGGCCATCTAAAGTCACTGGATTTATCTTTGTCTTGTTTGCTTATCAACCAAAACAACATTGCCATGGTTATTAACAGAGAGCTAAGACTCGGCCTGACAATTCACAGACACCAGTGTGTGTGTAGCAGTGTTTGGTTAGAAAGGAAATGTGCCAGTTAGCAAGTAATAGATCCTTTGACTGTTGGGGGAGGGAAGTGTAGCTAACAGACTGGTGGAGAAAGCTGATGTCACTAGATTGTAACAGGTAGCAAACAGTCATCTGTGAAGCAGTGCAGTGAGAAATTGCATGCTGTATGTAATTTTGAGCAGGATACTTAGCTTGCTGATGCTTCTTACTTTGTGTACACCATTAAATAACTTCTGGAGCATTGCACCCATTTTCAGGGTACAGGTACACACATGCTGTGATTTTAAAGTATACATAGGTGCCATGGAGTGCACGATCCTTCTGTGTTTTATGAGTTCACTGATGAAAGTGATGGGTTCCAATCCTCCTACTGAGAGCCACAAAGATGTTCAGCATTAAATCACGGTTGCAGTAACAAGTTGTATGGGTCATATCCTGGGCACATTCCATGCACTCCCAACCTCTGAAGGGCTTAAGAAGGGCAAAATAAATTCAGTAGTTAGGGTCTCAACTGTTCACAACGTTTTTGCTATTGAAGAGCATGCATTTTTTGAAGGACAGATGGTCAACTATTGCTTCTTTAAGGCTGAGCAGATAAGCACCTTTCTGGGGGAAAAAATCCACAAACAATTTACTTAAGAGTAACTATTATTTCTTGAGGGAATTATTTATTTTAGCTAAATCTTATTAATTTAAGGTTTGTTATGAAATATTTTTATTAAAACTTTTAACTTCAACTTTAATTTTTGGGAGTTGTTAATCACTTTTATGAAATAACTTTGTATAGTTTAATTATTGTAGATAGATGTGAGATGCTTCTGGTGGATGTCACTCATCTTTTTTTTTTTTTAATGGTGAGTTTTTTTGTCACAGACCCTTCTAGGATCCCCTAGCTGCAGTTCTGCTGAACTGTGGAGTAGGATACTTGCTTTTTGGTTCTTCCCTCAACTCTCCACAAGAAAGAGAAAAATCCTAAGGAAGCCTTTCTTTCTAAAGCAGGCTTCTTCTCTTCCTCAGCCTCTGATGGGTGACTGACTCTGCTGTGACCAAAACTGAATATTCATAGTGTTTCACTGTTGCAGTCATTACATTTGGGTAATCTGCTGGCAGGTTGCTCTCAGTCGGCATGATTAACAAAGTCTTGGGTCCTGCATCGGTTGCTGTCCCTTCTTCCATGACAACAGGTTGTCGGGGGTATAAAGCATGCAGTAGACACCATTACATCAGTCTTTCTTGCCGCGCGGAGCCCGAAGCAGACGCGGTTTGCAAGTGCCGGTCGGCCAACTCCTGAAATTTTCATTTTTGAGTTTCAGAACCGAAGTCGTCAACTTAAAGCTAAGTAACCCCGTTGGGGAAACTTTTTCTTGCTCCTTACCGATGTCAGTAAAAGTTAATAATTGTATTACTTGTGGGAAGCAAATACCTCATAAGGATTTTCATTTGTACTGTATTCCTTGCCTAGGCCCTGACCACGATGTACCTTGCTGTTGATTTTGTGCTTTATTTAATCAGCGCACTATCCGTCGTCGGTACATTTTTGCTTCTAAATATTTCAGTTCACGGTTTAATTATCTAGAAATGACGTTGGTTAGCCATCCGACTACTGGAATACCAAAAAAATGCAAAGAAAAAGACAGAGACAGGCCGTTGAGGTCCAAAACTGCAGACGACGCTTCTCCTAAGCCAGTCGCCAGTTCGCCAGTACTCAGTGAGGCGCTTTTGCAGCCCCTGATACCCGCTACTTCTGATTTGCAGGCCTCTACTGAGACCCGTTCAGAGTCCGAGATGCTTCACATATAGAACCCACGGATGTCTCTACCTTGCATGGGTCCGGAGCTGCTGAGCAGGCACTGGCTTCTGAGGGTGTATACAGGCCTACAGACTTGCATATTAAACTGACTCCATCTTCAGTGCTAAGGCCTAAATCTCAATCTATGTCTAAAAAAACAACGCCAAGGCCACATGGTCAGGCCCCTATGCCTAAAAAACAAATGATCAAAATGGTTGAAGATCTAATTACTTTAATCAGGGGTAGTCACCCCCCCCCCCCTCCAAGAGGCCTAGGATTGAATTTGACTATGAATCTTCTGAACAGGACTCTGTTTCTTCTGACTCTTCTAATGATCTGGATTTGTCCATACCTACTTATGAGGACTCTGATGCAGAGGATTCCATTCCCTCTGCTTCTCCACCTGAGGATTTCTCTTTTGGGGAAACTTTACATACCTTAAGGGAGCATTTCCACTGGGAAAGTCAGGATTTCTCTGAATCCAAAAAGAGGCTTAGGGATTTCCTTCTTTTTCCTCAGCATAGGCCTTTGGCTATACCTCCTGTACTAGATATTGATGATGTGTTTTCAGAATCCAGTATGGCCCCTGATTCCTTGCCTGCAGCCCCTAGCAAACCAGACAGGTACTACAGGGTTCCTGAGTCCCACAAATTCCTTTTCAAAAATCCTGTTGCGGACCCTGAAACCATTTCTCAGGGGCCCAAGGGCATTAAGGCTTCTACTGCTAAAAATCCTACCCCTTCTGATAGAGACTCCAGAGTGCTGGATAGATGGGGTAAAAAGGTTTACACTTCTGCAACCTTAGCAATCAGGGCTTTAAACTGTCAATTCCATATGCTAAAATATCAACAACATATCATGGGACTGCTTAAACAGAAAATTATGTTAATTTCTGACTGTGTGGAGAATAAAGATTTGCAGGATTTATTGCATTCAGCTGAACAAGTTGGCAAACCATACTTTTCAGTGTGGTTTTCATTCCTTAGAGGCCTCTTGTAGGGCTGCTGTTACTGGGTCTGTGCTTAAAAGGCATGCTTGGCTTAAGGAGCAATCTCTGCCTGATCATGTTAAAGCAAAACATTTGGACGCTCCTTTACAGCAGGACCGCTTATTTGGCAATAAGGCTGAAGAAGTTCTAAAAAAGATGGAAAATTAAGCTAAATCTATGCAAACTGTGAAAGATTTCTTACAAGTGCAACCTCCCAGATTTAGTAGGCATTGGCCTACTAAAAACTGGTCCTTTCCAGGTCCTTCTAGAGCCACTACGGCCAAACCCAGACATTCCAAAACCACCAGGTTTCAGTCCCAAGGGACTTTCAGAAGTAAGCAATAGGGTGCTTCCACTTCCAAATCTGGGAACAACAAGGCACCACCTTATGGTAAGCAGTCTCAATGACTTCCCTTTGAAATTACCAAGAACTTGCCTCTTAGCCACCCCTTTGGGGGGAAAACTGACTCTTCAAGAAACTGGCAACTTATAACCCAGGACAAATGGGTTTTAAATGTAGTGCCCCAGGGATACAGATTTCATTTCCACATGCTGCCAACTCCAAACGGCTGGCCAGACCTGCCCCCAAATCAGTGGGCAGAGGCTCAGAAACAAGTACTTTCCCTCCTAAACACGGGGGCAATTCAGCTAGTGCCAGAAGAGGAAAAGGTACAAGGTTTCTATTCCAGACTTTTCCTGGTACCCAGAAAAGACAAATCATGGCGTCCAATTCTGGACCTGTCTACTCTAAACACCTTTCTGGACATTCCAAAATTCAAGATGCTGACTCTTCGCCAGTTACTTCCTATGCTAGACAAGGATTGCCTGGTTGGCAACGCTCGACTTAAGAGGCTTACCTTCATATCCCAATCAGGGAATCTTGCAAAAGATTCCTACGCTTCATATATATATTGCTCCCCATTTGGGGGGCACCTGACATCTGAGGCAAGAAAAACTGATGTAATGGCATCGGCTGCATGTTTTATACCCCTGACGTAATGGAAGAAGGGACAGCAACTGACGCAGGACCCAAGACTTTGTTAATCAGGCCGACTGAGGGCAACCTGCCAGCAGATTACCCAAATGTAATGACTGTAACAAACAGTGAATACACTTGAACATGTAGTGTACACAACTGTACTTTCCTCAGACCCCATATCTTCTTCCTTGGATCCAACTTTTGTAGCTTCTTTGGGAAGCCACTAAGGACTGGGAGTTAAGCTTGTCTTTTGTAGCTGTTGGGGTGTTCTCTTTCGGCATGAGGATAACCAATTTTGTCAGTCTCTGATGAGGGAGTGGATAATCTTTATACATAGCCGTGCTAAGATAACCAATTCCCTGACTAGTGTCTTTGCCTCGAGTTAGTCTTTTTTCTGGGGGGGGGGGGGCACTAGGAAAAAGAAACAGTTAAACATATTGCTTCTCCAGTCTCTCTGACTTTGGACAAGAGGATATTTATTAGGCTTTGCTAACGGTTTAATTCATGCCTTCCACTCATTAAACTTTAAACTCTGATTCCTCACTAACTAGTAGAAGAAAAAATAATTTCCTCTCTTTCTGATACTGATGCATAGTCAGAAGTACAGGGATCAGGCAGGGAAGTGATTTTTGTCTGTTAATTCTCTTGAAGCAGTTGATTGATTCTGAAGATAGTGGTACTTCAGAACCGCTCCGTAGAAGAATTTTCATTTGAATGGAATGAAATTCAAGTATCCCAGCAGAAATGATTTATTAGCACTTTATTTTTCTCTATCTGCAGGTGTTCCCCTTGTTTTACTAACATTAGAAGATATTTTTCTTTACTTATAGTATGCTTGACAGCAAAATTCCTGCCCATATAAAGATCTGATAGATAACAGGTATCTCTGACACAAGCATATTTTCTAATCCCAGATCTGACCCTGCAGTAATCCCTTTGACAACCTTCTGCTGTCGAAAAGTTTCTGAATACTAATTGTATTTCTTCAGACAAGGATGGGAAGGCTTTTGACATATTTGGGGGAAAAGTTAATTCTTCTGCTATTTTACCTTCAGAATTCTAAGCTGTCAGTCTCACGTGTTAAGAGTTTTTGTAGGCTTCCTTTAAGACTATGAGGAAGTTATCTGCCAATAGAATAAAACATGTTCATATTGATCACTGCTGCAAAAGGCTAAACTATCTTGCCAAGGATTTTATAATAGCCAGTCAACTTCCAAAGCTTCAGGGCACCTTCCACGTGGCCAAACTTCCTGGCAGCTCAAGCTAAGCTGACTAAAAAACAAGTTTGGGTGCAAAGCCCTTGAGAGCTTTACTGATATCAAAGAGAATGCTCCTTCGAGGCTTTGAAGGATCAGCTGTAAGATTGTGCTGTTCTTTTTGGGAGAAAAACTTCCAATTCTGTATTTTTTTTTTGTTTATTACTAATACTTTCCTCTTCAGGAGCATTATTTTAAAGCTAGGAGTTTGTGTTTTAATGGACTGTCACAAGATTGTACACAGGAGTGCACTTTTTCTTGTTGGTTAAAAGTGGTTTATTAACTCTAAATAATTTTTTACTGTGGATAAATTGTGTTTATATTACCTTGTGGGGCTGCCAAAGTGTTAAGTGCTTTTTACTGTATTCGCTTTTGAAAAAAGTGATGAATTTTAATGACACTTGTTTTTTACCAACATTTGCTCTTGCTAACCCCCCCCCCCCCAGCTTGACTATGTAACAATGTCAGTTCCACAGTCTGTCCTTCTTCCAGCAACAAAAAGAAAAGGTTAAGCAAACAACCTTTACCATCACAGCAGGCTAGCAATTTGCCTCAGCTGCAAATGAGTGACTGTGATTCATGTTGTGTAGCACCCACAACCACTGTGGACTTGGGGGTTAGCCACGTCCTCTGTGGCTGTTAGGGTCCCTCAATAGGCAAGGGAGAAACACTCTTGCTGGTCCTGGGCGAGGGAGCAAAGAAGGCTTCCGTTTGTCAAAATGTGCCCATTCCCGAAGAAGTAGTCTCTGGTATAAGAAAGAGGGATACTTCCTTTCAAGAAGGGATTTAAGATTCTGAATCCAAATTGGAGGATGTAGGAAAAGATGCAGGGTTATCTCCTCAGATTTCTGATTCTGACTCCCTTGGAGTGCTCAGTTTTGACTCTCTTGGGGGGGGGGGGGTCTCTTTCTCTGAGATTTATTTCTAGAATTTGCCAGTGTTTTCAGTGGGGAAACACTGAGATTTCTCAGTTCTGTGGACTGTTGCAGAAGGAATTTCCAAAACCTATACCCATTCCTCCAGCTCTCTCAGGTTTGGATGATAGTACAGTTGTGTAAAATCTTACCATGACAGTAGATGTCCTTCTCTTCACTCTTGCAGTATTCGGTAAATAAGGGATGTCCCTTCCCAGGCAGTCTGTCGCTCGGCCAGTATAGATGAGCTTAAAAAAGATCTTGTTTGTGCCTAACGCCACATTTATTCTCCCTACAGAGAAAGTGGGGCATAAAAGGGATGTACAGATGCAACTAACTAGAACTGAATTGCTCCAGAAGAGAGCAGTCATCATAGAACAAAGGAATCCATGCACATCAAGAAGGAAAAAATGCAGAATAAATGGGGAGGGGGTGGACAGAGGGAGCGAATATTGCAACATTGAAGAGAAGGACATCCACTGTTATGATAAGATTTTACACAACTGTACAATGCCCTTCCATATCATTGTTGCAGTATTCAGAACATAAGGAAGAGTAAAAAAGCTCAAACAAAATTTGAGGTAGAAAGCTGAGAAGAGCCTGCAACAAACCCACACAAAATGATTTCAGCAAAACCTGCTGTTGTCCTAGAAACCACATGCAATTTGTAATGCTTAGTAAAGTTATGCACGGAAGATCAAATAGCTTCAAGGAAGGAATTGATGTCCAACCCCTTGAAGAATGCACCAGAAGAGGCAACAGCTCTAGTGGAAGGAGCTCTAACAGAAGCAGACAGGGATTTGCCATGAAAAGAATAACAAAAGGAAATGGCCATAGATATCTAGGAGGAGATGGATTGCTTAGAAACAGCCAAAACCAAAGACCAGGGATGAAAGGAAACAAAAAGCTGATCAGACTTATGAACCGTCCTAGTTTTATACAAATAGTACCTGAGCAATCTGTGCAAATTAAAGGTATGCAGGACCCTCTCAGTCGCAGACGTAGGATTGGGGAAAAAAAAGAAGGAAGTTGTACCAACTGATTCAAGCACAATTCATTGACTACCTTGGGCATAAAAGAAGGATTGGTACGAAGGGACACCCTGTCTTTGTGACCAAAAATGGAAGAATGGCCATAAGGACTTGGAGGTCAGAAACCCTCCATGTAGAAATAAAGCCAGCAACAAAGTAGTCTTCCCTGTACAGTGTTGCAAAGAAGGGGAAATCTGCAGGCTCAAAAGGAAGCCGAGTCAATTTTTTCCAAAACAAAATTAAGGTCCCAAGGAGGAGGAATAGGCTTTCTTGGAGGCCTAATGTGCAGGATGCCTTTAAGAAACTGTTTGACCTCACAACGAGAAGTCAGGGGAGGATTCAGGGGCAGACAAGTAGAAAATCTGATAAATGGGCCTTCACAGAAGAAGAGATCAAGCCAGACTGGAGCAGTTCATGCAATATAAGAGAGAACCAGAGGGACCCACACTGAAAAGGATCCTGGTTATGAGCATTGCACCAGACAGAAATTCTCTTCCATTTCGAAATAAAAAAATTTTCTGGTTGAGGGTTTTCTTGTCTCCTGTAAAAGCCTAAGCACATCCTGAGAAAAGAGCTGCCTGAAAAGGGATAAAAACCTTCTCACCCACCATGTCAGTTGCAAAGTGGACAAGTGGGTATGGATGAGAGACCCATTGTCCAGTGAGAGGACATCCAACTTGTGAAGTAACTTGTGATGACTGCCCCTGGACAGATACATTAAGAGGGGGAACAAGTCCTGTCTGGGTCAAAAGGGATTCACTAACAAGATTTTTGGGAAGGCCAGATGAATCTTCTGCAGGACTCTTGGAAGTAGAGGAAGAGGAGGAAAAATATAAAGAAACCTCCCCTTCCTTGGAAAAAGGATAGGGTGTCCATCTTCAAGGCCAGATGGCATGGCACTCTGGAACAGAATAGAGGAAGCTGCCTGTTCAGAGCGGAAGCAAAAAGATACTACCTGAGAAATACCCCACAGATAGACAATGTCCAGAAACATATCCCTGTGATGCATCCATTCATGGGCCTGTGTTTTGGACCTGCTTAGAGAGTCTGTATACTGCCTGAATGTTTAACTGATAAATGAGAACCACTTCAGAAGCCTGATGCACCATCCTGCAGAGGAGATGAGATTTAGTGCCCCCCTGTTTGTTGACATATACCACATCACTGTAGTGGTTGACTGTTTACACCTTCAAGGGGTCCTGAGAGAATATGGAGTGAAAAGCCTGAAAGGCCAGAATCAGAGCCCTCATCTTTTTTGATGTTAATATGGCCTGACTTCTGATGGCAAGGCCAATAACCCTGAACTTTCAGGTGACCAAGTGTCACCTGCCCACCCCATGTCCGAGGGATTAGTGAACAGTTCTTGAGAAGGGACTGGAGTCTGAAAGGGCCGAACTGGGTTGAGAGCAAACTGTTGAATCTACCACCCAAATTTCTTCTTGAGAGAGGGAAGGAGAGGTACACTGAAATTCAGAGGGTGATGATGCTGCAACCAAACTAACCAGAGGTACCACTGAAGCTTCTGCATATGCTGCATTTCAAGAGGGAGCATTGAAATAAGAGGCCATGAATCCTAGGGCCCGAAGAAACTCCTTGGCTGGCATGGCAGTCAGGGGAAGAAGAGACTGAAAGAAGGCTGTCAATTTGGAGGTGGAAGAGAGGCCAACCTTGGCAACATGTGACTTCTGCAAACCAGATGCACGTGATCCTGAGAGGGAGACTGGACATACTTCTGGAAGTTGATGGTAAACCCCAGACTTTGAAAAAGAGAGATGGTGAACTGCAGATCCTGCAACAATCGACTGAGAGAAGGAGCCTGAAGCAACAGGTTGTCTAGATAAGGAAAAATCTGAGTGCCTTGGAGCCTGCAGAAAGCAATCACAGGAGGTAGGCATTTTGTGAATACCCTTGGGGCAGTAGAGAGGCCAAAGGGTAAAGCAAAGAACTGAAAATGAGAGGAATTTACAGAGAAATGTTAAAAGTTCCTGAAGAGAGGGTGAATAGGGATATGAAGGTAAGCATCATCTGATATTGTCAATTTTTCATCTTCACCTGACATGTGGGTTCCAATCCAGGCCCTCTGATGCAACACTACCATTAGCAAGTTTGTTTACCCACAGTGCATCTCTTCCCAGTACCTCAGATCTTGTTTGCCTCTGCAAAGATGTGGTCATTCCAGCTAGCTCTTGTTGTCCGGTTGTGATTTTTTTTTTTTCAAATTTCTTCAAACTCTTTCATACCTTTGTAGAATTTGATAATGTAAGTCCTCTCTCTCCATTTCCTAACTGCTGCTCTGTTCTGGTGTTGCTCGCTATTGCATTTAACTTACATTTACTTTTCCCTTTCTTTCCCACTAGTAACTGTTTTTTCATAGGTTCATTCCTCCCCTTTTACCCTTGGGTATTTCTTGCCTACTGTTGTTAGTAGGGTTTTCTTTTCCCTCTAGCTATTAAAAAAAAAAAAAAAACTTTCCTCTGTCCTTTTCTCTTGAGAGAGAAGAGAGTGTGTGTGTTGTATCTCTTTTTCTCTTTTATGGTGGAGAAACAGGAAAAGCCAGCTTGCTTCAAGAAGTCCACAGAGTGCAGGCAAAAGATCCCATTTAGCGACTTGCACTCCTTTTATGTGTACTGTCTTGGGGTTCTGCATTTACAGGAGGACTGTGTGATATGTGACTCCTTTGATAATAGAATCTTAATAGATCGAAGGAACAAAGTAATTTTAAGAGGGATGTTGCCTTCTGCCTTTGCAGCCATTTCTAGAGCAACTTTTACCTCTAAAACTAAATAGGCTCATTCTATCCCTTCTTCATCCTTGTCTTCCAAATCTTCAGACAAGGCGAAGAAAAGACCTTCATTGGCGTCAACTGATTTTTTGACACCAAAAGCTATGACAAAATCTCCCTCATCTGGGGAGTCTTGAATCTGATCAGAGCCTTCTGCTTTGACTACTACTTCATTGGATCTGGCTTCTTCGGCTCCAGTTTCATCTGGCAAGGATGGGCTTGATCCATGATTTAGCTCTTTCAAGCCAATATTGACCTTGCCAAGGACATGGTATTCTCCCTCATACAACCCAGTACCTTTGAGGGTACATTCCCCCTTTCTATTAAGGCTGAGATCCCCTTCTGCTATGTCCTCCTGTTCGACCAGGAGTAATATTGAAGAAGTGGAGCTGATGATGCAGAAAATCTTATGGGCGCAGGATATCACTAGGTCCCCCTCGACCTGAGCCCACCATTCACCCCCCCTTCCTCTGACTTCTGGGCAAGTTTTCTCATGGATCCAATATGCCTGGTGCCTTTGAGTTTTGATCCTAGGTTATCTTCCTCGGATCAGACTTCAGCTCTGAGCTTATTGGCCTTTTCGGAGCTGGAGAGCTCCCGGAGCTGAAGTGAGCTTCACAAACCTCTGGTGCAGTTGACTCCCATATCATCGGAGCAGTTGATGCCCCTTGGGGAGTCAGCGAAAGATGAGCTCTGCTTCTGCTTCGACCCTGGGTGAGCTGTCTTCTGCATAGCTTTTCGGGTCTGGAGTCCTCGTCCTTCCAGGAGCAGTCAACCTTTGGAGCTGTAGAGAGGGCTATGGCTGCCACTGCACCAACAAAGTCACACACCCCTTCGGATTTGTTATCCCAGGCCAATACCTAGTGCTCTTCTTCATCCCATTTTATTTCACAGCGACAGTGGGAACCTAGGCTCCAGGATATACCCATCAGGGTACCCCCTAACTCTTGTGATACCTCCCCAGACTATCCCACTGAGGAATTTCCTCAGAAGAGGCTGTGCAAGAGGAAGCATCTGGACTCAACAGAGGATTCAGACACTAAAGACACCAGCCTCGATGAAAGTAAGGGTTCCCCATGGTCACCCCCTTCCCAAGGATGTTTCCTTTGTTGAGATTCTAGAAATTCTCAAGCAGGGGGGTAACCGAAAGTCCAGCAACCCTTCACCCAAGGAGTCAGTGTATCTGGCTGCCTTTGATTCACACCCGTCTACCTGATGGTTGACGCTGCCCACCGATGAGCTTATCGACCCAATCTCATGGTGGGCATGGGAGACCCCAGATTCCATCAAGCCGGTTCCCCGGAGACCGAATAAGATAATAACAGCTCCTTCTGATGAGGCTTTCTGGACTAAGGAGGTTGCAGTAGATGCCATGATCATGGTGGCAGCGACCAAGAAAGAATTTTCCGAGGAGAGTTTGACTATCCATCCTCCTAATAAAGATTCTAGGATGATGGATAGATGTGGGAAGCGTGATTTTTCCTCAGTGATCTTTGCTCTGTGGTTGCTGAATAATTTATCTCATTTGACCAGGTTCCAGAAGCATCTGATCAAGGAGCTATCAGATACCCTTCAAGGAGCAGTAGCTGAGGGAGCTAAAGAAAAGGTAGTTTCACAGTTAGCCACCCTGCATTATTCCATAAGGCTCATTGCCCATGCAGCTGCAGGAATGAGCAGAGAAGCAGGTTCTAGCATGTCCATGAGGAGGCATGCCTGGATTTGCCTTTGCGATTTTGCGGAACCTTTTAAGTCTTCGTTCATCAATGCTCCGTTTGACAGCACGTCTCTTTATTGGCCCAATGTCAAGGATAACCCTATCCAGGTGTGAGAAGGATGGTAAAACCCTTTCTGCTGTGGGCATATCTTTTTCAGCTCCTCAGAGACCTTATCCCATAGGTCAGAGAGGTAGCAGGAAAATGTGGTTCAAAAAATCTCAAGGTTCTTACCAGAGCACACGTGAAGAGTTTTCTGCCAGAGCAGAGTGGGAAATGACAATGGAAGACGTTGCCCTCGCAGCTGAGGAGGTCCACAGAAGCAAGATTCCCGGGAATCGTTCTTCGGGAAACCTCTTCAGCGCTCCTGAAATGAAGTCAGATTGTCCACCTCTGGAGACATTTGGAAGTCATCTGTCTCTGTACTAGGAGTCTGGCAAAACAACTTCTGATGTGTGAGTGCAGAGGATAATATCCAGGGGTTACCAAATTCCCTTTTCCCAACAACCTCTTCCCAACAAGATCTCAGACGTTCCACCCAGTCAAAGGGATCAAGCAATTTCGCAAGTTCTAAAACTACTAGAAAAAAGTCATCCAAGAGGTCCCCCCAGACCAGAGAGGATTCAGAACTTACTCAAGGTTCATTTAGTTCCAAAATAAACAGGGGACTGGAGACTGATTCTGGATCTCAGCAAATTGAACAAATCAGTGTGTTGCAGCAAGTTCCGGACGGTCATGGTTCAGTCTGTACTTCCTTTGCTGGAAATGGATTATTGGATGTGCTGTATAAATCTTCAGGATGCGTACTACCGCATAAAAATGGACAGCTGTTCCAGAACATACCTATGCTTCCTTCTGGGAGCCAGTCTTCACAAGTTCAGAGTTCTGCCCTTTGGTCTCACTACCGCCCCCAGACTGTTCACCAAATGTATGGCAGTGGTTGCAGCTCACCTGAGATGACAAGGATTCTGGGTGTTTCCATATTTAAACGACTGGCTTATTTCCGCTGTGACCAGGCAGCTACTAGTCTACACAAGAGACTCTGTTCTTCAACTTTGTCCAGAACTAGGCATAACAATAAATCACCAAAAATCTCATCTGGAACCCACTCAAACAATAGTGTTCACAGGAGTCCTGCTAAACACAAGCCAGATGATTGCCAAACTTCCTCCTTCCAGAGTATTGACAATGAAGAGGCAGACTGCAAGGTTGATCAGAAGCAAAGGAATAGCTGCCCGTCATGTACTTTAGTCCTTGGGTTCCATGGCTGCTATAATTGTCTTAGTCTCACTGGCCAGGTTTCACATGCAAATTTTGTACTGGCTTCTAGCCTCATAGTGGTCAATAATGCATCAACCAATGTCCTATCAGATCCTCATAATGGACATGCAAAAATGATCTCTCATGGTGGATTCATTCTTAACAGGTGACACAAGGCCGACCCTTTACTTCTTCTCAACCACAGGCTACGGTGACCACAGGCACTTCAGAGATGGAGGAGGGGGGGCATTATCTGGGGAAGACTGTTCAAAGTACCTGGTCTGCAGACTAGGCCAAGCTCCACATAAATGTCTTAGAGATGAGGGCGGTGCTTTTAGCATTGCAGGCATTTAAGTTTGCTCTTCCTCTAGGGACTGTAATGATTCAGTTGGACATGTCAGTGGTATGGTACACAAACAAGCAAGGAGGAACCAGATCATACCCTTTCCATCCGGAAGTGCTTAGTGTGTGGCAATGGGTGATCTCATCCAACCTCTTTCTAATAGCAATGCATATTCCATGGAGATCCAACATCATAGCGGACAAGCTGAGCAGAGCCATTCTCATGCCACACAAGTGGTTCCTCAACCAGAATGTAGTGGAGAAAATTTTCTGCACATGGGGGCAGCCTTGCTGCAATCATTTCATCTGTCCCCTAAACAAGTGCAGCAGCTACTTTGCCCTGATTTTCACCCACAGGGGCAAATCCCGAGGGATACTCCGATACACGATTGGCCCCCTGGACTTCTTTATGCCTCCCCCCCCTTTCCGTTTATCCCCAGGTTTCTTCAGAAAGCCAGAAGGTTAAAGACGACAGTAATCCTCATTGCCCCATATTGGCCTCGACAAATCTGGTTCCCCTTCATGTGGCCTCACATACAGAAGGATCCTTGCATTCTACAGCCTTCTCCAGACCTGTTCTCAATCTCAAGATGACAGCTTAGTTCCTCCAGTTCCATTGATCACCAGACAACCTATGCTGTACTCCCTGGTCCATCATATCTTGATGTCTTCCCATAAGCCATCTATTCAGAAATGATGTAGGAGTAAATGGAAGAGATTTGTTTTCTGGGCACAGCAACACAACATGGATCCCATCACAGCCCCTATTCATTCTGTTTTGGAATTCTTGGCCCACCTTTTCAATAATGGAGGAGCGGGGTCTACCATTAAAGTGCAGTCAGCAGCCATTTCAAACTTCCATATTGAGTTTAACAGTTTTTCCCTGAATTCCCACAAACTTTGCAAAAACTTCTTAAAAGGGGCCTTGTTGTTAAATCCCCCTTGGGATTTAAATCTGGTTCTGTGTCTGATTACTCAGCCTCCCTCTAAATCTACAGCAACTTGTGACATCCTGGAAGACTCTCTTTTTGGTGGCTATCACATCAGTGAGACGGATTTCAGAGCTTCAAGCTCTGTCTTTTTAACCTTCATATATAATTTTCCGTAAGGACAGAGTCTTGTTGTGTACCAACCCCTCTTTTTTGCTCAAAGTTGTTTCTCAAATCTTAATCAGATTATACATGTGCATGTTTTATTTCCTAATTTTAGTAATAAAGGGGAATATATACTGCATCTGTTGGATGTTCATAGACAGTTGTGTTTCTTTTTACATAGAACCAAAGAGTTTCACAGTATAAAACAGTTTGTCGTATTTGCAGGGCCTAGGAAAGGCCTACAAGTTACCAAAGTTACCTTATACATGTGGCTTTCAAGTTGTATCTCCTTTATTTATTCTTCAGAGGGCATAAAGCCTGACAACTCCATTCGGGCTTATTCTAGTAGATCAATGGCTACATCTGCGGTCTTCCAGTCAAATGCTTCCTTGGATGATATTTGAGCAGCACCACTTGGGCAATCCATCATACCTTTATTACTCATTACAAATTAGATTTGGTCTCCAGGGGAAGGGCCTCCTTTGGCATGATGGTTCTGAGGACATGATGGTTCTGAGGAATATTCTTCCTCGAGTCTCCCCTGGATAAAGATAGCTGGGGCCTCTGTCCCACATGTGAGGAGAAGATGAAAAATTGACAATATCAGATAAAGAAGTTATGTACTCACCGTAACATTACATCTGTATTGTCGATTTTTCATCTGTCCTCACAATCCCTCCCTCCAGCCCCCATCCTGGTTGAACGGGAGGATGATTTCTAGGGTTAGATTAAATTTCATTAGACTTCAGAAATCACTTCACTTAAGGGGTCTTTGTGTATTAAATACTAACCCTTCCCTTCCTTCTAATATAATTATAGCGAGCAAGATCTGAGGTACTGGGGAGTGATGCTTTGTGGGTAAGGGGGGGCTCCCAAGAGTCTTTTGGTTGCCATGAGCTTGCTAACAGTCCGGATCCGAACCTACATGTGAGGAGAGATGAAAAATTGACAGTACAGATGGAACGTTATGGTGAGTACTTAACTTCTTTTTTCAGATCTAAGGACACCAGAAAAGCCTGGGGTAGTAAAAGAGGGAACAAAGTTTGAAGGGCAAGCATTTGAAAACAAGAGATCTTGAGAAAGGTTTTGAACTGGAAAGTCCAAAACAGGTCTGTAAATGCCCTCCTTTTAAGGATCTAGGAACATCATGGAATAAAAACACCATCCCACTTGGGAAGGGGGGGTGGGGGACAAGTTGGATGATCCATTGGTTCAGAAGGGACTGTAGAACTTCCTGGGAATGAGGAAGTTGTTCTGGAGGAGGTTGAGGAATGTCAGAAAAAGGGGATAGAGATTTTCATACCGTGACGTAACCCTGGCAATGATAGAAAGAACCCAAGAGTTTAAAGTGATGAGATGCTAATTTGGAAGGCAAAGGGAGAGCCAAAGGGACATAGGAACCTGGTTTAAAGGTGGCGGGGCAAATTGTCTGAGAAGCAGGCTTATCAGATAGAGGAGGCTTCTGGGCTACAGAAGTCACATCTCCAACATTTGCTGTCTAACCAAGGAAGAAATTCTTTGGATTCTACTTGTGGTATAAAAATTCCTATGTAAACACTTCCAGGCAAAGATCCTAAATATTCTAGACTTTGTTGCATATTTGGGAGACATACATACATCTCCTATAGTTTCTTTGTGAATTGCTTATCTAATCTCTCTTCCTCATCCTTTCTTACCTCCTCTGATTGATTCTTATAGTTATCATGCAATATTGTGTGCGCTCCACTAATTATTCCTTTTTTAATGGCAACTTCTGTTCTAGATTCTACTAAAAACTCCATCAGTGCTGGTCTTTTGTTTAGGACCGCCCATTTCTTTCTATTTGCCTATACTCTGATATCAGTCCTTGATAGGGTAGGCTATCTCTAACCTGCAGTCCAAATGAGTTATTGGCTTTTTCCCATTCTGTTACCTGTCCCTTTCTAGTTATTTTCTCCTGGTATCTTGGGTCCTTTGCCATTTTTTCCAATAAATTCCAGCCCAATCTTTCCTATTGTCGGTATCCCCAATTACAGTCATGCCTGTTGGCAGAATCTCCTTTCTTCATTCCCATGTTGTCTTAGTTCTTAGAATACTTTCTGCTGCTTTATGAATATAATGTTCTGTGTGATTATTGTTCTTCATAAAGGTTTGCATCCAAAATCCCAGTCTCACCTTGTTTCTTCAGCTTCCCCCCGTTTCATCATCCTCTTCCTCCTCCTCCTCCTCCTCCTCCTCCTCATCATCATCATCATCTCTTGCCACTTTGAATTATAGTTTTCTGTGTGTGCTATGAATAGCAGCCTTAACTGTGTTGCTCTGAAATACCCCTTCAAATCAGGTAATCCCAATCTGCCCTTTTCTATTGGAAGAATAAACGTATCCTACTTGACTCTTGCTGTCTTCCCTTCCCAGATAAAATCTGTCAGCTCTTTATTAATTGCTATCCACAACATTTTCTCTGGTTGATAAAAATATGGCTGACGTTTATAATACTAAAAGGATTAAAGCATTTTAACTGTTTGTATCTTACTATCGGTATCCATATAACAGAGCGTCCATTTTCTCAGTTTTTGTATTATCTTTTGTTTAGTCTCTTCCCACCTATCCTTAGCTGCCACACTGGAATAATTTTCAATCCATACTCCTAAATACTTCATTTTATCATGTCCCCATAAGTATGGATATTGCTGAACCAATTCTTATGTAGGTACATAATTTACCGCTATTGCCTTTGTTTAAGCTTCATTAATTTTGTATCCCAAAAAGATTTGAAACTGTCTCAGTATGTTCCACAGCACTATAATATCCCTTTCTGATTTTGGCGGGTGTAAAATAATGCCATCTGCAAAGAGCCAGCTTTTCTTGACCATCATATCATTTATATCCTTGAATTTCTGAGTTCCTTATTTTCTTTGCCAGTGATTCTAAATATAATGCAAATAAATGGGAGAGAAGACACCCTGTTCCTCTGCTCAAGCAGAGATTATCAGAGAGGACCCCTCCCACTTTAATTTTCACCTCTGATCCCTCATATAGCCTCGTAATCAACCTTATAATTTTACTCCTCATCCAGTTTTGGTAAGAAACAAAATAAAACGGTCTCAATAAAATACAAGTAAACATATATTTAAGAAGAAATGACAAGGGTGTTCCAAGAATAATCCTGGAAATGTCCAAGGCCAAATACAGTTCAAAAAGTCAGAATGACTGTTAAGGTTGTTGCCCCCCTCCCACTCTGACAGGCCGTATTTTTTTCTTCCAGAAAGTCTGAATCTCCGTTTTTCTGTTTGGAAACAAACAGAAAGCTTTAGACAAGTGGGTGCTGAAGTTCATTCATCAAAGTTCTAGATCACAGTGTGAGGAAATTCCTTCTTTACAGGGAGTAATTCCTCATCTTCCAGACCAGACACTCTTGTTTCCATCTCTCCTTCATCACATTCTGTCCCAGTGAGGGACAGAACCCATTCCCCTTCCCAGGTGGGAAAGGGGTTTTATGCAAGGATGTTTTTAGTGCCAAAAAAAGAAAATGCATGGAGACCATTTCTGGTTCTTTCTTTCCTAAACCTGTTTTTGATAGTGTACAAGTTCAAAATGATTTCACTTCACAACCTGTTATCTTTCCTTGCTTATTCAAGTTTCCTTGTAACATTAGATTTAAAATATGCTTATCAGCACATTCATATTCTTCCAGACTTCAGGTGTGTGTTAAGGTTCTGTGTCTCTGGATCATATTATCAGTCCTCTGCCTTTACCTTTGGTCTATCCATTTCGCCTAGAGTGTTTACAAAGTGTCTAGCTCCATTTATATCTCATTGCAGGCTACAGAGTATCCACATGTTTTCATATTTAGAAGACTTGCTCATCTTTGCAGACCGTTTTTTTCAAAGTGTCTGGAATCTTTCTGTCTTGAGTGAGAGATCTCTTACATAAGCTGGGTTTCCAAGAAAACATTCAAAAAACTCTTTCTTGAATACTTCTCACAGGAATGTGTTTTAGGATGTCAACTAGACACCAGAGTTCAAAGAGCTCTTCTTGCACAGGAAACATAGATCTGTATCTACATTATTTCTAGGAATTTCCATTCAGGCATTGGTCATTGCATGGCTTCTATGATTCTCATGATACCACTAGCAAGATTCCACATAAGAGCGGTACAGCGATATCTGAAGTCTCTTTGGTCCCTGCACCAACACCCCTTTGTCTTTTCAGATCCCAGTGCTAGGATTTAACAGAAGGGGAATCATTTGGTGGAGACAACAGATATCCCGAAGACCAAGTCTCCTTTTCTTTCTCCCTGTTCCAAAGCAGTCAGTCACCACAGACGTCTCGTAGTTTGCTTGAGGAGCAGTTTCAGGAGGGATAAAAGTGCAGGGTGTGTGGACACCAAGGACACAACAAGGTCACTTACAAATGCCTTCTACCAGCACCTGCAGGACTGCATGGATAAGGCAATCCCAAGCAAAACAAAGACTCTTTGTACCAAAGGCAAGCGTCCAGTCTGGTGGACCCCAGCCATAAACAAACTCTACAACAAAAGGAGGAAGCTACTACAAGATAGAGCAAAATCCTTAAAAGGTAAGACACCCTTGATCACTATAAGTAAAAAAACTAAGAGCTCTCATAAAATCATCCAAAGCAAATTTTGAGAGAAAAATAGCTAAAGACTCAAAAGACAATCATAAGGCCTTCTTTAGCTATGTTAGAAACCTGGGAGGAAACTCCCAGATATGCTCAGAACTAGTTCAAAATGATGTGAAGATTACTGATCCTACAGACATTGCCAACATACTGGCTGACAGGTTCAGTGCAAACTTCTCCCCTCCCCCAAAGGAGAGATATCTATACCAAGCGATTGCAGCCCCCAAACATCTCCAACGCCCAAGTGAGAACTGCTCTCTCCAAAGCAAAAACACAGCATCCATGGGACCTGATGGTGTCCCCGGCTGTGTGCTCCACGAACTCAACGAGAATTAAACCCACAGCTAGGACAGCTGTTTAATCATAGTCTTACCTCTGGATACGCACTCCAGGAGTGGCGCACTGCAACTGTGGTCCCACTTCACAAAGGCGGTGCCTCCACCGACCCTGGAAATTACCGCCCATTAGCTTGACAAGCCTTATCTGCAAAGCCATGGAGAGGATCATAATGGACCTCATAAATAAAGACATAGGGAATTTGCAGACTTTGGATCCATCCCAGTTTGGCTTTGTCAAAGGCAGATCATGCCTTCTAAACTTGGTTGACTTTTGAAACAGTCACCAAAGCCATTGATGAGGAAAGGCAGTCCATACAGCCTACCTCGATCTGGCGAAGGCCTTGATACAATACCCCACTCGGGTATCATTGAAAAACTCATCAGCTTAAATGTTAACCCATACATCACAAGATGGGTTGCAAACTGGCTGAGTGACAGAACCCACAGGGTCAGAGTTGCTGGCGCCATGTCAGACTCAAAGCCTGTCACAAGTGGTGTACCACAGGGCTCAGTCCTGGGCCCACTCTTGTTTGGCATCTACTTTTCCAAGTACAAGCAAACACAGGAGGGTTATGGCTGACAAAGTTTGCAGATGACTGCAAACTGGGCGCCATAGTAGAAAACACATCTGACACAGATATCCTTCAGAAGGGTCTCACAGAAACGGATAACTGGTGCCAGAGCCATGGCCTAAAGTTAAATGCCAAAAATGCATAGTCATACCCTTCGGGAAAAACAAGGTTACCCCTAGCTACCAAATAGGTGGCAATCCACTGAGCACAGAAGAAGTTATCAGGGACCTGGGGACCCAGGTTGATAGTAGTCTGTCATTCGACACCCATGTAGCTAAAGTAGTTAGGAAGACCTTCTACATTGCCCACCTTATCATGAAGGGATTCTCATCTAGATCAAGGGAGGTCATAGTCTCCTATACTCATCACTCATCAGACCAATGATTGAGTACAATGCCCCATTCGAATGTATCTGACCCGACACTTGCAGCAGCTGGAGAGGCCACAAAGTTCCTCACCAAAAGGATAAAGGGTCTCAAACATCTGTCCTATGCTGCCCGACTGAAAGAACTCCAGCTCTATTCAGTCGCCACCGCTTGCTCAGAGGTGACCTTTGCCTAACATACAAGGCCATGTCAAACCCAGATTTGATGAATATGCTTCACCTCAAAAATCTAGATCCGTCAGAGCCACAAGGGCGGAGACTTAAACCTTGACACGGCTATTAATAGGACGTGCTGGAGGGATAGATTCATCACCCAAAGACTCCCTATGCTGTGGAATAAAATCCCGGTATATGTGAGGCAGAGCACCTCGCTGGCCTTGTTCAAGAGAAATCTTGACCAATGGATGGGAGATCGCAGATATACCCCAGGGATTACCTCAGTGTCACTGCTCGACAGAGGCACAGCAAAATAATGGGTATCGTTCCCCATACTAAAGGGGTGGCGTAAGCCACAAAACTATGGGCTAGGCTTGTAAATGCCCTCGGGCAGATAGCCTAGTATGAACCTATGAACCTATGAACCTATGACAGATGCAAGCACATTTAATATAAAAGAGATGCTTGTCTTGCTCAAGGCACTCAACTCTGTGAATCATCTTTGGTCATGTGGTACATCAACAAGCAAGGGAGAACCAGGTTGTACCCCCTCTGTGGGCTAGCCATGTTAGCTTTGGATATAGCTTCACAGAGCTATCTGACTTTGCAGGCATCCTACATTCTGTCAGAGCAAAAATGTGAGCCAGACAAGCTGAGTGGGAGAAGGGCAGACCCTCACGAATGAAAAGTAGATCGAAGGTCTTTCGCTATTTGCTCCATCTGTGGGGAGTTTCTCAAGTTAGACCTCTGTCTTCTGTCTGAACAAACAGCTGGCAAGATTCCTCTCCATGACTTCATGCAAGAAGGCCTGAAATTATGTTTTTTTCTTTTCCTAGGACAGGAGTGTTCCTGTATGCTTTTATACCCTTTCCACTAATATCCAAGGTACTTCTGAGGTTTCAGAAAGAATCCCTCAAGTTCATTGTGGTGACTCCTTTCTGGCCCAAAAAACCTTGGTTCTCCCTTCTTTTGGAAATAGTCAGGTTTTCTCACAGTTTGGATCTGCTCACACAAAAAGAGGGGTGTTTGATGCACCCCAACACCAATAAATTTCAGTTAACTGCCTGGATGATAGGGTCTTATTTCCCTTTAGACAACTATTGGAGGATGTGGAGCAGGTACTAATGCAGGCAAAGGAAGCCTGCTACTAGAAAATCATGTATTGGCAAATGGAAAAGGATTTCTAGTTGGTGCCAACAACATAACCAGCACCCATTCAGGACTAGTTGTCCTCTGGTTTTACTACATTTCTAAAAGATACTGTCATATGGCCTTTCTTACTCCACTGTCCGTTTTCATTTATTGGGCAATTTAGCATATCTGCCCATGGATCCACTTCAAGTGCATTTTCATGTCAAAATGGTTTTGAAAGGGATCTTTCATAAAAGGCCTTCAAGGAAACTGGTGGCATAGGATCTTAATTTTATGATAGAGAAGCTAACATTTGTTCCACTTGAACCAGCTAACCTTGCTGACCAGTGGTTTCCCTGTTTTCTTTCCTGAAGTTAAAAATGAGGGAGGAAGGATACTTCATACCATGGATGTCCACAGTACTATCTTGACAGAGCTAAATCTTTAAAATCTTCAGATCATTTATTCATTTCAGTAACCATTTGAAATATTGGGATCTGATAAAGCAATTTCAGAAATATGGGGACTGGATGGCTTTAAAACATGCATGTTTATATATACAAGTCCAAAACAGGCATTTATTGGAATGTTCCCTTTTCACCAAGGTATGACAACCTCAGAACTGGCATATATAAGTTGGGAAGTCTGTCGGGGGGGGGGGGGGGGTTGCAGGTGGCTTTGTCGCCCCTGCAAAAATAGTTTAAAGGAGAAGAGCATTAGTGCAAATTCACTCTTCTCCTGTAGTTTTGGCCTTTTTTCTGCTTGTCAGCACTTGGTATTTCAAGTTTTGACATTTAAATAGGAACCATTTTCTTCTTGTGAAGGTGAGAAGAATAGATAACCTGTGGCGCATCAAATTATTTCCAAATGGTTGTCTAAAGCTGTTACCTTCTGTTATACTCACCATAGCAAAACTATTCCAGGCAGGGTCAAAGGCTACTTTTCCAGTGTGATGCCCCTACACTGGCCCAGTAATCAAGGAGCCTCAATCCTCACCACTGGCAATAGCTAGGGGATGTACACACTGGGAGGATGTAAAATAGTTTCCCATAAGAGCACATAGAGATCATAGTCAGTCTGGGGCTGGTTTCTCCCCTCTTTCGCCCGATCCCCAGTAAGTTTCCCCACTGGCACAGCTATAGGGTTGAGATCTCAGCTGAGTGGCCAAGCCAAATCCTCCAGCACCCTCTGTCCAACCAGTGCTTCGTGTCCCTGCCCAATTACCTGACACACACAGTTTGAGGTTTGCTTTAGATACAAACACCCACCATGCACACTCCTGGGAAAGGCTGGCACATGTTTACTAGCTATGCCCCCTTCTGCCCAGACTATAAGGTAGTTTCCACTGGCAACCACTCTTATCAGCTACTTAAGGTGCTTAACAATGTGTCCAATCCTACTGTGTAATGTTATTATTAATCCAAATGATAGTCTGACCAATACTTGCAAGGCTATTTAGGAGAGGCCTGTACAGCGTCACCAAATACATATGCAAGTACTATAAGAGCGTAAATATGTCTCACAAATATCAGCCACAAAGATAGGTTTAAATACATTTAATAATAAATAAAGAACAAGACAATACTCAAATCAACACAGTAACTTCAGAGTTCAAAATCACAGGAAGTATTTAAAACAACATTGCAGGACATTCTCAAATAAAGTAAACACCTAAATGAATCTTTATTCCTAACTATATCTAAAAGAGTTATGCCCTACAAAAACTTAAAGAACAAGGCATGCGCAGACTGTGGTGATGAGTAGATGTTCTTGCTAGGTCCTAGACAAAATACAAAATGCCCACTCTATCTGAGAGTTCTTAAATTAATATGAAATATTACTGCTGGATTAGCTTGGATGACATCACTTTTTGTCACTTGACTTAAGTTCCCAAGCTAACCCCCCCCCCCCCCCCATTGTAGCATTTGACATCTCCTTGTGAAAAATTCATAGCCTTCAGATGTTTGCAGTTACTAGAAGACATAAAACAATAAAACACAAAACAATGCAGAGGGCACCCTAGTTCTAGACATCCTGTCTCCTTCCTGCATTGAAACTAACCTTTATATAACACAATCGTAAAACAATTTAATTTCAACTTATTTCTTGATGTTTTGCAAGTTAACTCTGTATGATCCATTTTGTACTATTAAAACATACATTTGCACAGGTATATAGTTTATATACATTTCTTTTCTTTTCCAGTAGGGTACACTGTGGACACATCCTTGAAGCTCAGTACTGTACAAACCCTGTTCAACACACACTTCTGTACCAATAGTTTAATATACACATAACGTGTAGTCCTTTTACATTTGTAAGACAAGCGTATGAATCGTGTTGATATTCACAAATGACGTGATGATTTACAAAATCCCAGATAGCTGAGCTGGCAGTATTTCCCTATGCCACATCCCTCCCCCGAAAACTCATGTTAGTTTTTCAAGTGAACCATGAGAAATGTTGCTTGAGAGGGTTGGGCCTATGTGGGAATACCTTATCTTATTCCCTGTCTTGAGATTCCAGCTGATTTGGCATTGCTGACTCCAGTACAGTGCTACACTGTCCCATCATATGCCTGCAACCCTAGGCTACACCATAGTGATTTGGGATTTGTCTGGCTGGCTCCCTGTAGCCATATATCCCCCTCAGACTCCTCCTGCCTTGTACTGCAAGTAGGTAGCACAAGAGCCTCCCTATCATGGTAAGGCTTCATCATGTTAACATGGTACAGTTTGTGCCCTTGCTTCCTGCCAAGCAGTTCTACCATTTAGTTAACATCACTAACCTTACTTACCACCTTGTAGGTTTCCCTCACAAGCTGCCTGAAGCTTGTTGCCTGACAGGAATGAGAACCATTACATTACCTGCTGCCCTGCAGCATACACTAGCTTGAGCATTCCTGTCATACCAGACCTTTTTCTGCTGTTAGGCTTCTGCCAGGTTTTCCTGGGCCAAGCCCATGAGTTCCCTGAGCGTTGTCCTGAGGTTTAGGACATAATGCCACAACAGACTCTTTGTGGGATTCACACTCACCCTCCTACTTATCTCGAATCATGTCTAGTTGTCCCCTCACCCTATACCCGTACAGCAACTCAAAGGGTGAAAAACGTGTGGATTCCTGGGGCATGTCTGTGTAAACAAACAGATGGGGCAAATATTTGTCCCAGTCCCTCTTAGACTTCTCTGCAAATGCCGGTAACATGGACTTGAGTGTAGAGTTTAATCTCTCAAGACCATTAGTCTGGGAATGGTATGGGGTGGTCTTTAGCTGCTTCACCCCTCAGTACTTCCACAGGCAAGCCTGCAGGTCTGATATGAAATTGGCATCTCTGGCAGTCAGTATTTCTTTTGGGAAACCTACCCTGCTGAAAATCTCTAACAAAGCATTTGCCACCTTTTTTGCCTCAATGGAGGACAAGGGCTACTGCTTCAGGATATCTGGTAGCGTAATCTACTACCACTAGGAAATTATTTTTCCCTGTGGAACTTGGGGTTCTCAGAGGCCCCTCAGTATCCAAAGCTACCCTCTGAAATTGACTCCTCAATCACAGGCAAAGGCATCAAAGACGCTTTCACTTTGTCTCCTGCCTTGCCTTGCCTACCTTTTGGCACTGCTCACAGGTCCTGCAGTACCCTGTTACATCTCTGGAAATCCCCGACCAATAAAAGTTTTGCATAATACTTCTCTTTAAGTTTTATGCCCATATGACCTGCAAAGGGAATATCATTGGCTATGGTTAGAAGTGCCAGGCTGTGGGCACTACCAACTGCTTTATTCTCTCACCCTCTAGCTCTCCCTCAGGGTTCCACTCTCTCTACAGTGACCCTTTGTTACAGTATACAGATTCCCCCTTTCCTTGAGAATTAGGTGCTTCACTAGCTGTCTTCTTGAGGCCTTGTAATGTAAGGTCTGAGAGCTGAGCCTGCCTCAGTTCTCTCTTTGTAACCCTTCCCAGCTCCCCTTCTCCGGGAAGTCTGATATTCTCTAACAGCGGTGCCTCACTGTCAGCCCGGTTATTACTGTTCTCCTCTGCCCTGCAATCACTCTCTCCAAGGGGACATCAGTGCCCACAAGCAGCTGTGGCTCACCTTCAGTCTCACAGCTACAGGGTAGCGCCCTCCTTGAAGTAACCACCTCATCAGTCCTGGTTGCAAGTGTATGGTCTCTCTGGGTCACCCACAGGCTATCAGACCCACATGCTTGTCTCCAAGCCTGACTGCATGTATGTAACTGCATGCACATGGGATACTGCATTATCAAAATCATTCCCTATCAGGACATCTGCAGGGATATCATCAAATACACCTACTTGCAGGCTTCCTTTTCCACCCTCCCAGTCAAGGTGAACCCTAGCCAAAGGTATTTGAAATGGGGTCCCTCCTAAAGCTCTGACTGGAGTAGACTGCCCAAGCAAGTAGTGCTCCTCTTTATCTGTTGCGGGCTTCACAATGGTTAGGTCAGAGGCTGTCTCTCTCTTAGCAGTGGCCTCTTTCCCATCCACTAAGATAGGATATAATCTCTTGTAGTAGTTTGGTACCCTTGTTGTTTTGAGACAACTTACTGCTGACATTTTGTCATTCCCACTTACTAGCTGTTCCATGTTTTGTTCCCCACCTTATCTCCGTGGACATCTATATGGTGCATGGCCCCACTTGTTGCATTTAAAACATTTAACCCTTGGTCCTGGATGTGTACCTGGACTAGTGGCTTCCCCTGCTACTGGCGGACTGTGTTGGGGCAGTTTGGGCTGCCTACCATGGGTTCTCTTAGACCCATAAGCAGCACTGGGTGTCCTTTTCCTGTGCAGTGATCTGCTTGCTTAAGTGTAGGTCTCCCTTCTTCCCCAACTCATCTACAGTATTGTATTGTCTGCCAGGTAACCAAATTCTCATGTCCTCAGGCAAAGTGCTAAGGGCTTGTTCCCTCACCAAAAGGTCTGCCAACCCTTCAAAAGTGGTGACCTGACATCCACTCACCCACCTATGGAAATAAGTGTTTAGTTCAGCAATATAGTCACACACACTTTCATCTGCCTTGTGTTTATGCTCACAAAACATTTTTGCTATAAGCTTCAGGTTTTAAAGTATTCTAAAAGACAGTTTTTTTACAGTATTACAATTTAAGCAATTGGTATCCGACAATTTAGAAATAGCAGTTATAGCTTTACCATGGAGAAAGGGGGTCAGGAACTGTACCCAGAGCCCTTGGTCACCATTATACAATTTACATACCCTTTCAAACATATGAATGAAACTATCAAAATTATCCCACTCTGTAAATTGTGGAAGAAATTTACTGACCTTTGTTGCTTCTGGGGTTCGGTTACTCCCTTCTCCATTACCTCCATGACTCTAGGAAAGAGTCAGCATCTCCTTTTCATGTTGCCTCTGCCTGTCCTTCTCCTCAGCCTCTAGACGTCGCAGTTTCTCATTTTCTTCAGCCTCTAGACGTTGCTGTTTCTCATTTTCCTCAGCCTCAAGTCATCTCAGTTTCTCATTTTCCTCAGCCTCAAGATGTATCAGTTTCTCATTTTCCTCAGCCTCTAGGCATCTCAGTCTCTCTGCTGCTTCTATTTTCAAATGTTTGTACTCCATCTCAAGTCTAACTCCAGACAGAGTTTTAAGTCCTCTGTGGAAAGGGTGACCTGTCCATTTTCTGAGTTGTACATTTCCAAGGCCAGCTCGGTTGTCCTCCTGATCACTGGTCTGCGATGCAGCTGTGCCCAAAGTTACAATAATTTCTGCTTTAGTCAGGTTGACATGCTTCAGTCCTTTAGCCTGGCACATCTCAGCTAACTGGCTCTTTGTCAGATTGCCATAGTCCTCTGCTGACATGCTTGCCTGCTCTCCCTGACTAAGCTAACAAAAAATAAAGCAAGTGTGATTTGAAGCTCTGAATGTTCACTGCATGGCTGACAGAGTACATACACCTTTAGTGACCACTGTACACAGGCTACAGAAATTCCATATCCACACCACTACAAGTAAGTTAATATGTGATGTGGCTATCCAATCACTGCCACCAATTAATATGTGACACCCCTATACTAGCCCAGTAATCAAGGAGCCTCATTCCTCACCACTGGCAAAACAGCTAGGAGATGTACACACAGGGAGGATGACAAGTACACATACACACGGTAAAATACAATTTCCCTTAAGAGCACACAGAGACCACAGTCAGTCTGGGGCTGGTTTCTCCCCCTCTTTCTCCAGATCCCCAATATGACTCCCCACTGGCACAGCTATAGGGTTGAGATCTCAGCTGAGTGGCCAAGCCAAAACTTTTCAGCACCCTCTCTTTCCAACCAGTGCTTCTTGTCCCTACCCAAGTAGCTGACACACACACTTTGAGGTTTGATTTAGATACAAACACACACACACACACACACACACACACACACACACACACACACACACACACACACACACACTTGGGAAAGGCTGGCACAGATTTACTGTCTATGCCCCTTCTGCCCAGAATATAAGGTAGTTTCCACTGCCACCAACCACTCTTATCTGCTTAAGGCCCTTAACAAAGGGTGGCCAATCCTACTGTGTAATGTTACTATTAATCCAAATGGTAGTGTGACCAATACTTGCAAGGCTATTTAGGAGTGACCTGTACAGTGTCACCCAATACATAAGCAAGTACTCTAAGAGCTTAAATATGTCTCACAAATATCAGCCACAAAGATAGGTTTAAATATATTTAATAATAAATAAAAGAACAAGACAATACTCAGTAAATCAACACAGTAACTTCAGAGTTCAAAATCACAGGAAGTATTTAAAACAATACTGCAGGACATTCTCAAATAAAGTAAACATCTAAACTAATCTTTACTGTATTCCTAACTATATCTAAAAGAGTTACTGTGCCCTAAAAAAACTTGCTTACAGAGCAAGGCAAGTGCAGATGGTGATGATGAGTGGATGTTCTTGCTAGAACCAAGACAAAATGCCCAGTCTCTCTCTCTCTCTCAGAGAGTTCTTAAATTAATATCAAATAGTACAGCTGGGTTAGCTTAGATGACATCAACCCCCCCCCCCCCCCCATTGTAGCATTTGACATCTCCTTGTGAAAAATAGATAGCCTTCAGATGTTTTCAGTTGCTAGAAGACACAAAACAAAACAATGCAGAAGGCACCCTAATTCTAGACGTCCTGTCTCCTTGCTGCATTGAAACTAACTTTTATAACACAATCGTAAAGCAATTTAATTTCAACTTATTTTCTTGAAGTTTTGCAAGTTAACTCTGTATGTTCCATTTTCTACTATTAAAACATACATTTGTACAGGTATATAGTTTATATACATTTCTGTTCTTTTCCAGTAGGGTACACTATGGACACGTCCTTGTAGCTCAGTACTGTAGAAAACCCTGTTCAACACACAATTCTGTACCAGTAGTTTAATATACATATAGCATATAGTTGTCTTACATTTGTAAGATAAGCATAATGAATCATGCTGATATTCACAAATGACATATGATTATTTGCAAAATTCCAGGTAGCTGGGCTGGCAGTATTTCCCTGTCACATCCAGAAGTTCTTTGTGTTTCACTATTGCAGTCATAACATTTGGGTTATCCTTGCCAGGGTAGCCCTCAGCCGGTCCGAATATAGAGACTTAGTATTTCTGCGTTGGTTGCTGTCATTTGTCAGTAGTATAAAGTAAGGCAGCCAACACCATTACATTACTCTTTCTTGCCGTGGAGCCCGAAGCAGAAGCAGTTCACACGAGTGTGGGTTGGCCGCTACCTGAGTTTTCATCTACCGAATTGACGTTGAAGTCTTCTAAAGTTAAGTACCCTGTTGGGGATCCTTTTTTTTGCACTAACTGGTGTTAGAAAAAGTTAATAATTGTCTCGCCTGTGGAAAGCAAATACCACACCGAGACTTCCACTCTGCATCACTCGTTTAGGCCCAGACCATGATGACTCCCGTTGTCGCTTTTGTGCTTTGTTCAACACCAGAACTATCTGTCGTCGGGCCCTTATTGTAGCCAAAAATCTTTGCTTACAATCCTCGAATATGGCTTCAGTAAGCCATCCAACAGCAGATGATCTGAAAAAATATAAAGATAAAGACACAGAGACAGACCACGCAGGTCCAAACCTACCGACAGAGTTTCCATTAAGCCAGTATTTAGTTCTCCAGTACTCAGTGAGGCGCTTTCTCAGCCCCTGATCCCCTCTTCTGTTGATTTGCAGGACGCTACCGAAACCCTTTCAGTGTCTGGTATGCTGGAAAACACTTCTTCGACTAAGGATCCTGCTGTCGTCTCTACCTTGGATTGTTCCGGAGTCGCTGAGCAGGTACCGGCTTCTGAGGAAGTCCTTTGCACTACCAAATCTTGACACAAATCGATGTATTCTTTTGCGACTACCATTCTTTCACAAAAATGACTGACTTTCTTAGGCCGAGGGTACGAACCACACCCAAGAACCCGACGACCCACTCTCAGGCGCCTGCTACGTTGCTTCAGTCTTAAATGCTTAAAATGACAGAAGACCTTATCATGCTGATCAGGGGAAGCCAAGCTACCCTCTCCAAAAGGAAAAGAGATCTGTCCCCTGTAGTTTTGTCTGAACAAAAGTCAGATGAATCTGATGCATCTGAATATGAAGACATGCAACCCCTCTCCACTTATGAGGATTCTGATGCTGTGGACTCAATTCCTTCAGCCTCTCCCCCAGAGGATTTTTCCTTTGGGGAAACCCTGCATACTTTAAGGGAGCATTTCCAATGGGAGAGTCTAGACTACTTTCCCCCCCCAGTCCTGGATAATTGTGAAGGATGTTTTCCTCAATACCAGCTTGACTCCTGACGCCCTCACTCCTGCTCCCAGAAAACAAGACAGGTACTATAGTGTCCCTGACTCTCACAAATATCTTTTTAAAAATCCTACAGCTGACCCTGAGGTCATTTCTCAAGGGCCAAAACTGATTAAAGCAACCTCTGCTAAGAATCCCACCCCCTCAGAGAGGGATTCCCAAGCATTGGACAGATTGGGTAAAAATGTATACACCTCAGCTACTATTGCTATCAGGACACTAAATTGTCAGTTCCATATGCTGAAATGTAAGCAACATACTTTGGAACTCCTTAAACAAAAAATGTCTTCCTTTCCTGCTTCAGCAGAATCTAAAGATTTACAAGAGTTACTGCATTCTGCAAGTCAAGTAACTAAACACACCTTGCACTGTGGTTTTGACAACCTAGAAGTTTCTTGCAGGGCAGCAGTCACTGGATCTGTCATTAGAAGGCATGCATGGCTTAAGGAACAGCCCCTGCCAGACCATGTAAAATCTAAATTATTGCCCCCTTGCACAAAGATAATTTGTTTGGCAGTAAGCCAGAAGAGGTCTTAAAAAAGTTCTTGCAGGTCCAGCCCCCTAGGGTTCAGCAGGCATTGCCCCTCCAAACACTGGTCCTTTCCTGCTCCAAGTAAACTGGCCCAGCCTAGGCTGCGTGGAAACAGACCCCCCCCCCCCCAGACAGCAGCCACAGGGAATGCAGAGATCTAAGCAGTGGACTATCTCCACTTCAAAACCAGGGAGTTCTAAGCCACCCCCTTATGGTAAGAACTCTCGCAATGACTCACCTCCTCCATCCCCTCCCTCTGCACACCTTCACTTACCTCTAGGAGGAAAACTGTCCTTTCTCTCAAGCACCTGGGCCACCATTACTAAAGACCACTGGGTTCTGAACATTGTGTCTCAGGGATACAAATTTTCCTTCCACACCCTTCCAACCCCAAAAGGGTTCCCAGATCTACCACCAAATCATTGGGCAGAGGCTCAAAAGCAAATCCTTTCCCTGCTCTCTATGAGGGCAGTAGAGCACGTTCCTGCAGAACAGATAGGCCAAGGTTTCTACTCCAGACTTTTTCTGATACCTAGAAAAGAGGGCACCTGGCACCGCAGCCTCCATCTATCCATTCTAAACACCTTCCTGGTGATCCCAAAATTCAAAATGCTCACCCTCCAGAAGCTGCTACACATGCTCTCCAAAGACGCTTGGCTAGCCACCCTAGATCTAAGAGGCCTACCTCCACATTCCTGTCAGGGAATCATGCAGGAAATATCTCTGCTTCAGGGCAGGATCTCAACACTTTCAGTTCTCTGTGCTTCCCTTTGGCTTATTTACTGCTCCCAGAGTTTTCACAAAATGCTTGGCTCTGGCCATTGCCTTTTGCAAACAAAGAAATATTCAGATTTACCCACACTTAGATGACTGCCTTATTCAGGCAGACAGCCAGGTAAAACTGCTCAAGCACCTGACCTTTACAGAGACCCTCCTAACCTCTCTAGGGTACACTATCAACGAAAAGAAATCCAGACAGGTGCCTATCCAAAGGATAATCTTCCTAGGAGCAAGTCTGGACACAGCATCCCAGATGGCATACCTTAAACCAGAGAAACAAATTTTCCTGTCAACCTACTTCTCTCAACTAGCCACCAGGCCCCAGCTATCTGCAGGGAAGATCCTGCAAACTCTGGGGTTCATGGCATCTTGCATACTACTCATTCCATATGCCAGACTGCATATGAGAGGAAACTTCACTGGTACCTAAAGAGCCTTTGGTGTCAACACTGTCAATACCTGGAAACTCTACTACCTATAATTCCTTGCCTCAGAAAAGATTTTCTTTGGTGGGCAACAGCATTCTCCCTCAACAAGGGACTGCCTTTCTCCCCACCCCCCACCACCCAGACCCTCACCACAGATGCATCAAACTATGCTTGGGGTGCACACCTGGACGGCAGGTGTATACAGGGCCAGTGGAGCCCACAGCAAATCCCTCTGCACATCAGTCAAAAAGATGATAGCTTTCAAGCCCCTTCTCCCTCCAGGAGCTCTCCTGATCAAAACAGACAACACCCCTGTGATGTGGTACATCAACACGCAGGGAGGGACTCACTCCTACCCTCTATGCAGGCTGGCCATTACCCTTTGGCACACAGCCTCTGCCATGCAGCTATACCTGTTAGCACAATTCTTACCAGACCCTCTCAACTCTCTGGCAGACCAATTAAGCAGAAATCTGCTGGACCCACATGAATGGCAACTCAACAGAAGTTCCTTCACCCTAATAACTCAGAAATAGGGAACCCCGAAGTTTGAC
The DNA here is from genome assembly GCF_019279795.1 of Protopterus annectens. NCBI lineage: Eukaryota > Metazoa > Chordata > Ceratodontiformes > Protopteridae > Protopterus > Protopterus annectens. The sequence goes on along the minus strand of NC_056732.1, from coordinate 711,435,932 downwards.
CTCTTTGCATCCTACACCATCAGCTCAACAAATTGTGCACCAGGGAGCATCATTGCATGGCTTGGAAAGTGGATGCCCTGTCCTTTCCCTGGGTCAATCTATTGGTCTATGCCTTTCCTCCCCAGGGTACTGCTCAAAATAAGGGAGGAAAAACCAAGGACCATTTTTATAGCTCCAGACTGGCCCCGGCAACACTGGTACCCCTTGCTGTGTAAGCTGTCACCGCTGCCTCCATGGCATCTTCCTCAGATTCCGAACCTCTTGACCCAGAGGGAAGGGGGGAATTCATGCATCCCCAATTTCAGACACTCAATTTGGCAGCTTGGCTTATTCCCTAATCCATCTGCCAACCTTAGTTAACAGGTTCAGGATGTTATCAGTGAGGCCAGATGTCCTAGCACCATAAAGTCTTATGCTGTTAAATGGAAAAGGTTCTGCACCTGGATCCAGGCTAAGGGAGCCAATACGGCATAGCCCCCCCTCCCTCTAATCCTGGATTACTTAGCTGACCTATTACACAGTGGCCTCTCTTTTGCCTCTATAAAATTTCATGCCTCTGCTATTTCTGCTCATTTTCACACTGAGAAGCCCCTTTTCTCACACCGTTTGATCAAGCAGTTCCTAAGAGGGGCTAGCAACTTGAGGCCACCCAGAAGAGCACCAGCACCAACTTAGAACCTTAACTTTGTATTGTAAAAGCTCACCCTGCCACCTTTCGAACCAGCTTCTTCTGTAAAGCTAAACTTTCTCTCCTGGAAGACAGCATTTCTTCTGACCATCACTTCAGCCAGAAGAGTCTCTGAGCTGCAAGCACTTATGGATCCTATCTAGACAGGACTTGATACTTCAGAAAGTCTGATCAATTGCTGGTTAGCTTTGCTACAGGGGCAGAAGGCAAAGCCATCTCCAAACAAACCATTTCCAAATGGATAGCACACTGCATCCATTTTTGCTACAAACAACATGGAAACCCTCCCCCAGGGGGGTCAGGACACACTCCACCAGAGCAGCCTCCACCTCTCCAGCTTTCCTCAGCGGAGTCCCCACCAGGACATCTGCAAGCATTACCACCAGCCTCTCATCTCCAAATCCAAGGCAGGGCTTGCCTTTGCAGTCTTGCAGGGCATCCTAGCCAGCCCCTAGTTTCCTTGACTGCCTCCACCCATTTCTTCTACTTTGGGAATCAACCCAAATGTGATGACTATAACAGTGAAACACGAAGAACATAGTACAGTTGTGTACACTTACCATAAATGTAGATGTTCGAGTGTATTCACTGTTGCAGTCCTGGTTTCCCTCCCTTCATTCCCCTTGCTTCTCTTTCTCCTTTTATTACCATTCTTCCTTGTTGTTCTCATTTCCTTACAAGGGACATATTGGTATTTATTTTCCACTGGTGGGGTTCTTCCACCAGAACCTGGCCTCCTATTTTGGGGGCTCATGACAGCTTAGGGCAAGAAAAACTGATGTAATGACATCTGCTGCCTTACTTTATACTACTGATGACCTGACGTCAGTCCTCAAGTGACAGCAACTGACGCAGAAATACTAAGTCTCTGATATTCAGGCCCGCCAAGGGCTACCCTGGCAGGGATAACCCAAATGTGATGACTGCAACAGTGAATACACTCGATCATCTACAATTATGGTAAGTGTACACAACTGTGTACTCTCCTTGGCGTCATCTATGGCTTTTTGGAAACGGTTGGATTCTCAAAGCAGCACCTTGGTCCTTTGTACTTAGTTTTGCAAAGTGCTGTAAATTTAATTATTTTTCTACATCTAAGTCAGGCCTTGCAGTGACCAATCTCCAGGCACTCCTGGACTCTTCTTCTTCCACCTCCCACAATTTAACTGTGATAGTCTACCAATATAGCTCAGGCTACTGCAGCAGTGATCAGTATAAACAACATAGTGCAGGTGTGCAAGTCAACTTTCCATAACAGTGGATGTTCAAATGATCACTGTTGCAGTAGTTGCTCCCCGTTCTATCCCCACGTTTTCTTAGGAAGTTATTTATGCTAGCAGGGGTGGGCAAACTTTTTGATTCGTGGGCCACATTGAGTTCTAACATTTGACAAAGGGGCCAGAACAGGAGCAGATAGATGGCATGCTTTGAAAACATCACCTCATTGGGGGAAAAATACACATCTTGGGATATGGAGAAAACATGTGCTTTAATTTCCAATGAAAATGAAGAAAAGCATTACAATAAAATCTCTGACTTCAAAATGAGTCTCTAAACACTGAAAATCAAATAAATGACCATTTTATTTTAAAGCACTGAAAGTTCGGTTATCCTTCAGGATATCACCATCACTCTCCTCCTGACAGTCTTTTTTTTTCAAAAACGGTAGGAGATGCAGATGTACTTGTCCTGTTCCTTTTATTCAATTTGTTTCCCCGGTGCCAAAAGTCAACAACGACCAGTGCAAGGACGAAACAGTTACAGCAAGTCAGTCTGTGAAGCGTTATGTTTGATCTGCGCGTACTGTTTATTTTAACAACGTGCGTATCACGGAGATACACACATTTTAATGGGAGCAGTGTTGTTGGTCTCCTTTTTTAGCCAGCGCATCAAAGTCTGGAGTTAGTTTTGTTGTGGCGATTCTCAGGATGGATCTGAGGTGTAGGTCTGTTAACTTGGATCTGTGGCTGGCTTTGTTGTTGATCATGACGCTGAAGGTCTGTTCACACACGAAGGTAGAGCCGAACAAAGCCAACATCATCTGCGCTTTTCGCCTTAGATTTAGAAACGCGGCATCATTGAGTGAAGCATAGAAGTCATTTAGTTTCAGAGAGCTGAACTTCCCTTTTAAGGCAGGGTCGGACTGAAGGTCGATCAGTTCGAGCTGAAGCTCCTCTGGAGCTGTTTCGGGGTCTTGTGACAGAGGAAAGGCCACCAATTGAAGTGACTTGTCAATTTTGTCGAAATCCAAAAACCGACGGCAGAATTCTCTGTGCAGTGCATCCAGTGACTCACTGTATTTCTTTACTTTTGCTCCGGCCTCTTTCAGCGTGGCTAGTCTAGTAAAATGAGTGAATGACTTGTTCAAAATCTGCCTGGAGAATAAAGCCAGCTTGGATTTGAAGGCTTTCACGTTTGTGTACATGTCATGCACAAACTGCTCCTTCCCCTGCAGTTTCACCTCATTCAAGTGTGAAAATACGTCTGTAGCAAACGCAAAGTCACACATCCAGCTCTTGTTGCTCAGATCAGGAAATTCATCAGTCTTCCCCTGCCGCTCCAAAAACATGGCAATCTCCTCTTTGAGCTCCCACACTCGTTGAAACACTTTGCCCAAACTCAACCAGCGGACACGGGAGTGATAAAGCAGGTCCTGGTGATCCGCATCAGTTTCCTCCAGGAACGCAATGAACTGACGGTGCTGAAGTCCCCATGCGCGTATGAAGTTGATGAGTTTCACCACAGGATTCACAACATGATTCAGCTGTAACACCGATTTACATAGAGATTCTTGGTGGATGATGCAGTGGAGGAAAATGACATCCTGGTCAGGGTTTTCATCTTTCACTTTATTCTGGATACTCCTCAGCAGGCCAACGTTTTTTCCCATTAAATTCGGAGATCCATCTGTGGTGACGTTAACAAGCTTACTCCAGGGAAGCTTCATGTTTTCGATGTCAGCAGAACCATTCAAACAAGTCCTCTCCCCGTGTTTGTCCTTTCAGAGACTCCATTGTCAAAAACTCCTCCGTTATTTCAAAAGTTTCGTTGATTCCTCGGATAAAAATGAGGAGCTGAGCAGTGTCTTTGACATCTTTGCTTTCATCCAGTGCTAAAGAATAAAAAGTGAATGACTTCGCCTTTTTGTTTAATCTGCTGGTGATATCTTCATCTATTAGTTCCACACGGCGAGTCACTGTCCGCCGTGATAAACTGATTTTTTTCAAATTTGTCTTTGGTCTCCGGGCACAAAATACCTGCTGTCTCTACCATACATTCTTTTAAAAACTCGCCCTCAGACAGTGGTTTGCTGGCCTTTGCTATTTTGAATGAAAGCATAAAACTGGCCTTGGTACTTGATTCTTGAATGGCAGTTTGACGGTGAAAAAAAACTTTGCTGAGCCTTCAAATTAGCTGCCACCTTCTCAGCAGCAGCTTCCCGTTCTTTTGTTGAGAGCTTGCTAGCATAATTAGCGTGCTTTGTGGCAAAGTGACGGCTAATATTATACTCTTTAAAAACCGCCACAATTTCTTGGCATATCAGGCAAACAGCAGATGATCGGTGTTCAGTGAAAAAATATTTAGTTGTCCACTCCTTATTGAACACTCGACATTCTCTGTCCACTTTCCTTTTCTTGGGTCCGCTCATCTTCATAGAGGGGCGGTGGGTCAAAGGGTAAAGTGCAAACGTGGAGTAATAGGCCTACGCTTCACCTCAACAAAGCCAATATATCTAGAGTCCGCCACCTAGTGAGGAAACATCAGAATTGCAGGGGAAATAAAACATTAACAAGGTTAATTTATTAAATTTTTTCAAGTTTGGCGGGCCGAATCAAAACGTTTAACGGGCCGCATGTGGCCCCCAGGCCGTAGTTTGCCCATGCCTGGTTCAGTATATGGTATTCGCCAAAATAACCCACTTCAGGCTAATACCCCACTGATTCTGTCTTATTTGTATGAGCTCTTGCAGTCAGGTGAAACATACTCGTATATTAAGGCTCATATTTTTGCCATATCTGCATGCCAGCCTTTGGACCCACTGCTTTTCACCAGGTTAGAGGTAAAAAAGTTGTTAAAGGGTGTACTTCCATCTAAAAGCTCCAAGAAAAGCTATCCCATCTGCTTGGGACCTCAGTTTTATGCTGTAGAAACTTACTTGACCCCCTTTTGAATCTGCAGCTCTCAAATTCTGTACTTGGAAAACTGTTATGGTACCTCTTACCTCTGCCATTTGAGTCTCTGAATTGCAGGCCCTTATGGCAACCTCTCTCTTCCTTATTTTTGGTAAGGTCATTTTGTCTTTTAGTGCCAAATTCTTATTCATGGCAAAAGTAGTAAATGAACTGTTCCTTATTCAGGCCACACATCTTCCCACTTTCTTCCCTAACCCACATAATCCACAAAGTAAGGGAGATAGAATTCTACATTCTCTGGATGTGCAAAGACTGCTCAGATCCTGCCTGGAAAAGTGCAGGAATTTCACAGATCTGACTAATCATTTGTCTGTTTCCAAGAGTTTAAGTTGGGTAACCCAGTTACAAAGCAGACAGGTGCTAACTGGATTTCTTAATGTACTGCCTTTTCTTCCAATTCACATGGCAAATCTTTGCCCTCTTCAGCAAAGGCTCAACCTGTTGCAGCATTAGCAACATCAATTTTAGATGCAGCTTCTTAGTCCTCTCTGCACACTTTCATCGAACATTGCAGATTGGTACCTTTATAAATTCAGATCCACTTTTGGCAGGTCAGTCCTCCCTGGATTAGTAGACAGTTCTCCAATCTCTCTTCTATCCACCTGTCACCCCTCTTAAACTTTAGGAATCATCCTTGGAATACTGCAACAGTTATCTAAGGAAGGGCTTAGTACAGTTGTATAAGAACTTTACTATAACAGTAGATGTCCTACTGATCACTGTTACTGTATTCATTCCCTCCCTGCCTGCTCCTTTTCTGATTCTTCTCTCTGTTTTTTTCTCATGGACCAAGTGGTATCACTGTCTTTTTGCCTTTCTCCTTTTGACTGACTGTTTATTTTGTTTCGCTGGCTTCTTCAGGCTTACTGGCTTGAAGATAGTCTGAAGATTTATGCTCATTGTTCGCTTATGTACCCTTATACCAGTGGCTTGGGTACTACTTCGCATGTGTGGCTCTATGAGGTTTTAGCTTTGGTACCCCAGTCAGACATTCAGGTTATTTGGGGAGATAAACTGCAACAGTGGTCAGTGGGACATCTACTGTTACAGTAAGCTTTTACACAACTGTACTATGATTCATAAACCACTTGAAATATTTCATCAGCTTTCTCAGAATAATGTCATGACCTTCAACTACAGATTGCATTTGGTAGGGGATTCCAGGTATAAATATATTTATGCAGTTTTATCTTCATGTAGCTACTAGCTGCATAAGCTTGATTTTTTTAAGGGTTGTCATAATTCCAGTGACATTTCCCTGTTCAAGAGAAATATGTACATTTTTTTTTAATTCAGATGTAATGTCAATTTGAAGCAATGTCTTTTGGACCAGCACTGCATTCTTCATCCTGACCAGAAGTTGTATGTTATCTTTCAGTTGAAACCCAAGTATAATGCATAATGCCATGATGTGGTAGTGAAGGCCTATGAACTCATGCTGTTGGTACCTGTGTATAAAAGGCAATATGGCAGCACCTTTTTGATGGCTCATTATGACATTTTCATGGAATTATTGTTGGACACTTTGGGTGTAAGACCCCCTCAAGGATTTAATTGCTGTTTAATACTAAATTTGACGCCATTACCTTAGCCAGTTCAGGTAATGGACTTGTATCTTAGAGTCTTATATTTTGGGAAAAAAAAATTCTGGGAAAATATGTAGGATTTGATGCAGTAATATTTTTGTACAACTATGTGCCGGTCTGGTGCTGCATAGATCAAACAAAAGCCATATACCCCACAATGGAGATTAGCATTTTGCAGAAATGGCAGACTTGTGACAGTGAATACAGGTGAATGCCTACATTTGGTATCTGTGTAAGTGCCATATGTCAGTTTACCATTGAGAGTTCATAGTGGCTGTTTTAGGGAATAGTAATGAGATCCTCAGGTGAAAGTATATATGCAAGATTGCTTTTTTACCATTGGCAAGTTCACTGTTATTCAACATTGAACATGACCCCAGCATTTTAGTTTTATAGACTTTAGTGTTTGAGCCATGACATTTTACAACTTGAAAGCATCCCTTTTCTCTCGGAAATTTAAGCTGTTTACCTCTGATGTGGTGATAACCTAGTAAAGATGTATTCTGGGTCAGTGTTGCTTAGCTCTTCGTTAGAAGAATTTATATCCCCTTACTGTCAATCACCTATAATGTTTAGTTGATCTTTGAGGGTTTTAGGCTTCATGGCATCATTGATTTTGATGGTAGTTTTCTCACTGCCCTATGCGACTTCTACAATGGATACTGTAGTCACAGTGGTCTTAGAAGAATGATTTTGGGTGCTGGACAATCGGTTCTTGAAATAACTTGCACATTATAATGTTTCACACTGTGACAGTGAAAGACTTATGAACCCCTGCAGTTGGTACCTGTGTAAAAAAGGCCATACATCAGTCTGTCTCTTTGGGATTTCATCACAAAGCTTTGAAGCACTGACAGCAGCTACAAAATGCATCTCAAACTGCTAATCTGCCGTTAGTTGTTTCATAGCATTTTAGCACTGTTCTGTAGACTGTAATGTCCAGGTTACTTTGGCTATTTCAGACCACTGGATTTAGCCAGTAGCATATGTTCACAACTGAAAAATAAATTTTGTGGAGGCATGTTTATGGTTTTACTTCAGATGTTCTTCGTGTTTCACTGTTGCAGTCATTACATTTGGGTAATCTGCTGGCAGGTTGCCCTCAGTCGGCCAGAATTCCAAAGTCTTGGGTCCTACGTCGGTTGCTGTCTCCTCTTCCATGACGTCAGGTCGCCAGGGGTATAAAACATGCAGCCGATGCCATTTTCTTTACTCTTTCTTGCCGCGCGGTGCCCGAAGCCGAAGCATTTCGCAAGTGCTGGTTGGCCGACTACTGAAATATTCGCGTTTGAGTTTCAGAACCGAAGTCTTCACTAAAGCTAAGTACCCCATTGGGGAAACTTTTTTCTTGCTTTTTACCAATGTCAGAAAAAGTTAATTGTATTACTTGTGGAAAGCAAATACCTCATAAGGATTTCCTGATCACAACATGCCTGGCTGTCGGTTTTGTGCTAGATTTAACCAATGCACTATTAAGCGTCTGTATATTTTTGCATCAAAGTATTTTGGAAATAGATTTAACTACCCAGAAATGTCGTCTGATAGTAATCCGACTACCAGAGTACATAAAAAATGCAAAGAAAAGGACAGAGAAAGGCAGTCGATATCCAAAACCGACGACGAAGTTTCTCCTAAGCCAGTTGCCGGTAGTCAGTGAGGCGCTTTTGCAGCCACTGATACCCGCTACCTTCGAGTCGCAGGCCACTACCGACACCCATGTGTCGCATGCCGCAAGATACTCAATGTATTGGACCAACGGATGTATCTCCCTCGGATGGGTCCGGTGTCACTGAGCAGGCACCGGCTTCTGAGGGTGTATTCAGACCTCAACATTTGTATATCAAACCGACGAAAGCTGCAAGACCAAAGACTAAAGCAACTTCTAACACTAAAAAACTGATGCATGAGCCACGTGCACAGGCCTCTATGCCTAAAAAACAGATGATCAAAATGGCTGAAGACCTTATTACCTTGATCAGGGGTACCCATCCCCCTCCTGATAAGAGGCCTAGGCAAGACACTGATTATGAATCTTCAGATTAGGTTTCTATTTCTGATTCTTCTTCTGATCAAGAATTATCTCTGCCTCCCTATGAGGATTCTGATGCTGAGGAGTCTATTCCATCTGCATCTCCTGAGGATTATTCTTTTGGAGAAACCTTGCATACTTTGATGGAGCATTTTCACTGGGCGAGTCAAGACTTCTCAGAATCAAAAAAGAGATTTGGGGATTTCCTCCTCCTCCCTCAGCACAAGCTTTTAGCCATTCCCCCTGTTTTAGACCTTGTGGATGATGCGTTTTCAGAGTCAAGCTTGGCCCCTGACTCCTTACCTCCGGCTCCCACTAAGCCTGACAGATATTAAAGGGTCCCTAACTCGCATAGTTTTATTTAGAAACCCTGCTGCTGATCCTGAAACTATTTCACAGGGTCCAAAGGGAGTTAAGGCCTCAACAGCAAAAAATCCTATCCCCTCTGACAGAGATTCACGGGCACTGGACAGATGGGGAAAAAAGGTTTATACATCTGCAACCTTGGCAATCAGGAGCTTAAACTGTCAATTTCATATGCTTAAGTACCAAAACATGTTATGGGATTGCTGAAACAGAAAATTATGTTGATTTCAGATTGTGCAGAAAATAAAGAATTGCAGGACTTATTGCATGCAGCTGAACAAGTTGGAAAGCATACTTTGCAATGTGGTTTTGATTCCTTAGAGGCCTCTTGCAGGGCCGCAGTTACTGGATCGGTGATTAGGAGGCATGCCTGGTTAAAGGAACAAAATTTGCCTGATCATGTTAAAGCTAAATTGCTAGATGCACCTTTACAGCATGATTCTCTGTTTGGAATTAAGGCAGAAGAAGTTTTAAAGAAAATGGAAGACAAAGCTAAGTCTATGCAAACTGTTAGACTTACAAATGTAGCCACTAAGATTCAGTAGACACTGGCCTACAAAAAATTGGTCCTTTCTTGTGCCAGACAGAGCTTAAAGGGGCAAATCCAGAAGCCCTAAGGGTTCCAGATACCAGGCGCAAGATTCATACAGGTCAAAGCAATGGGGCGCTTCCACCTCCAAATCTGGAGGAGATAAAGCACAAACCTACAGAAAGCAATCCCAATGACTTCCCTCTGCCTGCACCAAGCACTTATCTTTTGGCAGCACCCATAGGGGAAAATTAGCACTTTTTGCTCAAAATTGGCAGTTAATAACCCAGGACAAGTGGGTTCTAAACATCGTATCACAGGGATACAGATTCCATTTCCACACTCTGCCAGTGGCAAATGGTTGGCCAGATCTGCCAAAAAATCAATGGGCAGAGGCACAGAAACAGGTTAGGTCCCTCATGGATATGGGAGCCATTCAGACAGTACCAGAACGGGAAAAAGGACAAGGTTTTTACTCGACTGTTCTTGGTATCCAGAAAGGACAAGGCCTGGAGGCCAATACTGGATTTATCGATTTTGAACACATACCTGGACATTCCAAAATTCAAAATGCTGACTTTGCAGCAGCTTCTGCCCATGCTGGGCAAGAATGCTTGGCTGGTGACTTTAGTCCTAAAAGAGGCATACCTGCATGTCCCAATAAGACAATCGTGCAGAAGATACCTCAGGTTCAAGGCTGGCTTAATGCATTACCAATTCTCTGCACTGCCCTTTGGCTTATCTACTGCACCCAGGGTCTATACAAAGTGCCTGGCACCAGTAATTGCATTTTGCAGACAAGAAACTATACAAATATATCCTTACTTGGACAACTGTCTCATTCAAGCAGAGAACAAGGACACTCTTCTTCGACACCTGGCGTTTGTGAAAAGGCTTCTAACATGCCTAGAGTACACAATTAACGAAAAGAAATCACAACTGGTACCCTCTCAAAAGGTAACATTCCTGGGTGCAAGCTTGAATACAACTGCCCAGATGGCTTACCTCATGCCAGACGAGCAAAGGCAACTGAATACTTATTTCAAACTGATGGTAACAAAAACCCAGTCTTCTGCAAGACAAATTCTGCAGGCTCTGGGCTTCATGGCATCCTGCATCCTACTGATTTCATATGCAAGACTGCATATGAGGAAACTTCAATGGTACCTAAAAAGTTTATGGAGTCAACATTCTCACAGTCTGGAAACAATGATTCCTCTCATTCCCTGCCTGCGACAGGAGTTTCTATGGTGGGCAAAGGCATGTCACCAAAACATGGGACGGCCATTCACTCTACCCCCTGCCAGCCAAACCATAACAGACACATCAGATTATGCCTGGGGGGGCCACATGGCAGGAAAGATGCATTCAGGGCATATTGTCACTAAAACAAATGCATCTACATATCAACCAGAAAGAGATGCTAGCTGTTCAAAATGTCCTAACAGCCTTCAAGGACTTACTTCGAGGACAACTACTGAAAGACAGACAACACCACAGTCATGTGGTATATAAACAAGCAAGGGGGACACACTCATACCCCCTATGCAGATTAGCCATGGCACTGTGGGACACAGCTTTGACATACCAAATACATCTTCAAGCTCAATTCCTGCCAGGAAAACAAAGCACTCTGGCAGACGATTTAAGCAGTAACCTTATGGATCCTCACGAGTGGAAACTAAATCCACAAGTCTTCAGCATGATAACAGAGAAATGAGGGAGCCCAGACATAGATCTATTTGCCTCTCCTCAAAATTATCAGTTGAAAAAATTCTGCGCAAGGACTCATCATAGACAAGCATGGAAATGGGACGCTCTGTCCTTCAGTTGGAAAAACCTATCTCTTTACGCCTTTCTGCCTCTTCTTCCTAAGGTCCTCCTAAAAGTTAGACAAGAGAAACCAAAGATGATACTAATTGCCCCGGACTGGCCCCGCCAATACTGGTACCCAATCCTAAGGAACTTGTCTCAATACCCAGCATGGACTTTGCCTCAAAGACCACAACTACTGTCCCAGCAAAACAATCAACTACAGACTCTGAACCTGGCAGCATGGCTGATCATGTAGTCATACAAACAACTCCTCTCAGTAAAGCTGTGCTGGATGTCATTTTGGAAGCCAAGAAGGCCTAGTATTAGAAAATCTTATGCTGACAAATGGAAGTGATTCTGTGCTTGGAATCAAGCACAAGGAACTGATACAGCAGAACCAAATATTCCTCAGATATTGCAATACTTAACTGAGATGCTGGACAAAGGCCTATATTTCTCATCAATTAAAATCCATGCCTCTGCCATTTCAGCTCATTATAATACAGAGCCACCAATCTTTTCTCATCATTTACTAAAGCAGCATCTTAGAGGAGCCAAAAATTTTTAGGCCTCGTACAAGATCACCACTGCCTTGTAATGACTGCAACAGTGAAACATGAAGAACATAGTACAGTTGTGTACACTTACCATAAATGTAGATGTTCGAGTGTATTCACTGTTGCAGTCCAGGTTACCCTCCCACCATCCCCCTGTCATTCTGAAGTTTCTTTCCTTCACTATCTTCTACAACCTATGTGGTATATTTGCTTGTAGATGAAGGTAAAGTTTATATTGATGCATGTGTATATGTATGTATATATATATATATATATATATATATATATATATATATATATATATATATATATATATATATATTTTTATTATTATTTATTTATTTTATTTTTGCTACCTTTTTGGGGCACCTGACATCGAAGGCAAGAAAAACTAAAGAAAATTGCGTCTGCTGCATGTTTTATACCCTTGACGGCCTGACATCATGGAAGAGGAGGCTGCAACCGACGCAGGTCCCAAGACTTTGGAATTCAGGCCGACTGAGGGCAACCTGCCAGCAGATTACCCAAATGTAATGACTGCATCAGTGAATGACTGCATCAGTGAATACACTCGAACATCTACATTTATGGTAAGTGTACACAACTGTACTTTGTAATGACAAGTTAGTAAACATATAATTTGGATCAGCTGTGTTTTGCTTCCTGAGCAGAAGTTGTATACTCTCACTAGAAATCAAGTATAATGCAAAATGTCATTCAGTGACAGTGTGAGGCCTAAGAGTGTATGCATTTGGTATCTGTATATAAAAAACATATCTCACTTTACCTTACAATTATAATTGGACACTTGTATATAAAATGTGCCCAAGACTGCATTTCTGCCCTCAAGGATTTAAATGCAACTCAGCACTGAACCTTTAGCCTCACTTCTTTGCATATTTCAGTGGTTGGAGTTTGAGCTTTTGATTACAGTTCAGGGGGATATTTTTGTTGTTGTGTCTTTTGGCTTTTCCCGGTTAGGGGTCGCCACAGAGGAACTCCGGTCCGCTAATGATTGGCAGTAGATTTTTACGTGCCGAGTTGCCAGCCCTGACACACAACCTTCAACAAAGGTTCGCCCATTCACACACGTCTCCACACAGAAGACACTAGCTGAGAATCGAACAGGACAACGTCTTACTGTGAGGTGACAACGCTACCGCAGCACTATATATATATATATATATATATATATATATATATATATATATATATATATATATAGATATATATAGATATATATAAATAATCTATCATATATACATATATATATATATATATATATATATATATATACACACACACACACACATACATATATATATATATATATATATATATATATATATGTACTTTTTTGAGAAATATATGAAATTTGCTTTTGCTATTATGACAGTGCAGTAAATATATATTTTGGACATTGTTTGCATTCCTCCCCCCTTAGCAGAAGTCATATACTTGCCCATAATGGGAAGAGAGTATAATAAAACTTGGCATCCTGGTATATTATAATGGCCATGTAGGCCTGGTGGAGGTGGTTATCAGTATAGGATTATATCTCTGAAACCCTTTGCCCTTTGATATTTTATAGTAATTTTTTGGCAATAGATTTCTTATATTCATTTTTAAATTGTAATTACTTTGTGCTTTTAGGTACTGAGGAATGTAGTAGCTGTATGTTGAATTTCTGAGTACCAAGCCACAATTGTCAATAATGCTTTCTCTTTTACCTTCTGTAGTAACTCCTTAATTACTGAAAGATGTCTCTTTCTGGGACAGATAGTGATTTTGGTTCTTGTATTATTAAAGCAAAATAATTTTATAATTTTGTATATTATATAGTCCCATATTTAAAAAGTAAAAATTTGTTACATTTGCTGCATAAATTAAGAGCTAAAATGTGGTCTTGTGTGTTCACTGTGTTTATAATATATAATAAAAGATGTAAACTAGACGCACCACCACGGAGACGTCTTCAAAACGAAAATCCTTTAATGTAAAAACAAGACCAAACTAACAAAATTGCTGTATTCTGGGCTGTGGTGTAGTTCCTGTGTTGTCCATTACCTTACTTGGATAGAAGGAAGTTTCTTTGCTCACCAGTGGGAGTGGGGAGCCTTGAGCAGCCTACCTGTCCTTGGGGGAAGTGACCTCAGCACAAGAAGCTGTAGTAATTGGTTGTTTGGGACCATTTCCAGCTCTTTTGTAGTTCACTGTTTAAAATCCGCTTTATGCGGCTTTATGCTCGTAAATGCATAGCGCAGCACCGGTTAAACTTTTTCTGGCTCCGCCAAGTCTGTTCTTCAAATTTTCCCTTAAGGAAGCTCTACTCTTAGTATAACCAGACTACTCACTGTATTATAAGCCTAGCACTTGTTCTCAATACTTCTCTACTAAGTAAGCACTCTTGTACTAAGTAAAGCACTACGTCTACTTACCACCCCTGTGAATACCCACTTCCCTTAAAGGTATACCACTCCCTTATACTGTTCTAGCATGTCGAGTGGTAGATTACTGGTGTCGTCTCCAGTTCAGCTGGTCAATCTGGGCATCTTGAGACAATGCTACAATTGTCTCATGTACACAGACAACCTTCTCCTCCTCCCAATAAACACAAATACATGTGAGAGATGCAGCTATATAGCCAAACTGGAGGCTGAACTCTCTCAACTCAGGGCTGGCATGACCAGACAGGAGGAGATGGCAACCACACACACAACAATCCCAGTCCCATATAGACCTACCACAACTGCAAACCAATCACATAAAAACACAAAGATATACTCGGAGGCTCTAATACAAAACTTACCAAAACAACAGAGGCTCCCAAAGCAGACATCCAAAAATCCACCGCCCCAAAACAAAACACATGCAACACATACTTCAATAAATCAGTATGTCGACCAATCGCAGCCCTTAAGGCCAAACACCTTGCCTGATACACTAGTAATAGGTGACTCCATAGTCAGACACACTGATGTCCCACTGACCAGGCTGAACAAGGAGAAGGTGACTGTGAGCTGTCTATCGGGAGCTAGGATCCGCCACATAACACATGCACTCAGGTCACTCCAAAGCAAGTACAAATATGACTCCGTCATTGTCCATGCTGGTGTGAATGACCTGAGGATGTACCTCCCTGGACTACATGAAAAGAGACATAGAGGAGCTCTCCGATTATGTAGCCCAGGCTGGTATGACCCTGACCCTGAGCAGCATCTTGCCCTCACCAAGAATGATACCACAATACAAAGACAAGATAATCAGCTTTAACAATTGGCTCAAGTACTGGTGTCATTCTAAGGGGATCCAATGTCTGTCTGCCTGGGATGATATGTTGGACAAGCCACGCTGCTTCGCAAGGGATGGCTTACACCTGTCACCACTCGGCTTCCGGATATTAGCTAAGGCTCTTGCCACCCCCTTAGTGCCATTTTTAGGCAAGGTTCAAAAGACAAACCCACCTCCTTAGAAAACAAAAATGGAAAAAAACTAAGGGTAATGCTGCTCAACGCCAGAAGTCTAAATCTCAAGATGCAGGCACTTGATGCACTCCTCAGCATGGAGAACATAGACGTCTGTGCAGTAACTGAAACCTGGCTCAAGGCTCCTGAGAGCACCCCAGCGCTACCAGGCTATACCTCGTATCATGCTTTTCGGCCCCAAAACCGGGCCCAAACCACAAGGAGGGGAGTGTCCATATTCATAAAGGACACCCACACCTCCAGGTTAGTAGCAACACATGAAGCATCAGAGACCATACAGGTGCAACTAACCATAGGCAAAACTTCTATACAACTGGTAGCATGTTACAGACCACCCTCCCAATCTCAAGAACCCCACTCAGCCTTCCTGAAGACATTGGAGGATATGAATGTATCACAAAATACCATCATACTGGGAGACTTCAACTACCCAAACATAAATTGGGTGCATTATTCTAGCCCTAATACCCTAGCCCAAAGGTTCCTGGAATTCATAAATTCAAATGCACTGGAACAACTAGTCACCCCTCCCACTAGGGGAGATAATATACTAGACCTGATCATCACAAACATGGGGACAAAATGCTCCACACCAGAAGTATACCCCTCACTAGTGAGATCTGACCACAAACTAATCACCCTGGATATACATATCCCACCTCCACCCCCAGCACAAAAGACCATAGTGAAAAACTTCTCAAAAGCAGACTTCACTCTTCTTAAGACTGAGATGGTATCCTTTAAGCCCACTGTGCCAGTGGATACCACATCCCACAATGCTGAATCCTTCACAAATGCTTTCTATGGACATCTCCAAGAATGCATGGATTATGCAATCCCAAACAAATCCAAGTTCCTCTCCACCAAATGTAAGCGTCCTGTCTGGTGGACCTCAGCCATAAACAAATTGTATAACAAAAGAAGGAAGCTACTGCACGTCAGAGCGAAATCCCATGAAGGGAAGACATCTCTGATCAACATTAGCAGAAAACTACGTTCTCTCATAAAAACATCCAAGGCAAACTTTGAGAGAAAAATCGCTAAGGACACTAAAGATAACCACAAAGCCTTCTTCAGCTATGTTAGAAACCTGGAAACCCTCAAATATGCTCAGAGTTGGTCCACAACAACAAAAAATACACTGAACCCACAGATATTGCTAACATTCTGGCTGACAGGTTCAGTGCAAATTTCTCACCTCCTTCACCCCAAAAGAAGAAATACTTATCCCAGCTGAATGTAATCTCCCTGTCATCTCAGATGTCCAAGTGAGAACCGCCCTAAACAAAGCAAAAAACACAGCATCAATGGGACCTGACGGTATCCCGGGGTGCGTGTTACGTGAATTCCAAGAGGAGCTAAACCCACACATAAAAATGCTATTTAACCTTAGCCTTACTTTGGGATATGTACCTGAACACTGTCGTACAGCAACAGTGGTCCCACTCCACAAGGGGGGTGCCTCTACAGACCCTGGAAACTATCACCCCATAAGCTTGACTAGCCTGGTCTGCAAAGCTATGGAAAGAATCATTATGGAACTCATAAACGGAGACATAGGGGACCTACAGACGCTTGACCCCACCCAGTTCGGCTTTGTAAAGGGCAGATCCTGCCTTTTAAACCTGGTTGACTTTTTCGAAACAGTCACTAGAGCCATTGATGAGGGCAAAGCAGTCCATACAGCATACCTGGACTTGGCTAAGGCCTTCGACACAATACCCCACTCAGGCATCATAGATAAGCTAAACAGCTTAAAAGTAAACCCTTATGTCACTAGATGGGTTGCAAACTGGCTAAAGGACAGAACCCATAAAGTTAAAATCGCTGGAGCAATGTCAGACTCAAAGCCAGTCACAAGTGGTGTCCCACAGGGATCTGTCCTGGGACCCCTCTTGTTCGGCATTTATTTCTCAGATGTTAAAGCAAACATGGGAGGGCTGTGGCTGACAAAGTTCGCAGATGACTGCAAACTAGGCACCATAGACGATACACCAGCAGATACACACATCCTACAAAAAGGCCTCACTGAAATGGACAACTGGTGCCGTAGTCACGGCCTTAAACTAAATGCCAAAAAATGTATAGTCATCCCTTTTGGAAAAAACAAAGTACCCACAAATTATCACATAGACAGCAACCCACTGAGTACGGAAAAAGTAATCAGAGGCCTAGGGACCCAAGTAGACAGCGACCTCTCATTTGACACCCACGTTGCCAAAGTGGTTAGAAAAACATTCTACCTTGCACACCTCATCATGAAGGGTTTCACATCCATATCCAAGGATGTCATTGTACCCCTATATTCCTCCCTCATCAGACCCATGATGGAGTACAATGCCCCATTTGGTATGTACCTCACCCGGCACTTGCCAACAGCTGGAGAGACCACAAAAGTACCTCACCAAAAGGATCAAGGGTCTCCAACATATGTCTTATTCTGCTAGACTAAAGAAACTTCAGCTCTATTCAGTAGCATACCGCCTGCTCAGAGGTGATCTCTGCCTGACGTACAAGGCCATGTCCAATCAGGATCTGATGGACATGCTCCACCTCAAAAAATCCAAATCCATCATGACCACGAGAGCTAAAGACTTAAACCTTGGCACAAGTATGAATAGGACATGCTGGAGGGATAGATTCATAACCCAGAGGCTTCCCATGCTTTGGAACAGGATCCCAGTTCATATTGGGCAGAGCCTCTCACTGACTCTCTTCAAGAGAAATCTTGATGAGTGGATGGGAGATCGTAAGTTTACCCCAGGGGTCACATCTGTGTCACTGCTAGACAGTGGCACAGTAAACTAATTCTATTATATAAGGGGACCTTTACTGTGTCACTACTAGACAGTGGCACAGTATTCTAGATTTATTCTGTACATTTTTGTACTATTTCATGGGGTGGCAAAAGCCACATCACTATGGCTAGGCTTACAAATGCCCCAGGGCAGATAGCCTAGTACTATACTATGAAACTATGAAAACATAAAAGATTAGCGCTTTTGGCATCCGCCTTCTTCAGATCTTGATAATATGCTCCAATCAGTGGCTTTTAAATATGTCCTTTCACCAATAAAATTAACTTCCTGCAACTAGATAAGTGAATAAAGACATAAAGTCCAATAGCCTATGATATAAAAATGAAAATCTAAAGCACCAATCAGGATACATCCAATCAGAGTTCTGTAAAAACAGAATGGACCAATAGAAATCGTACATCCAGTCTGCTGCGACATGACTCATTAGCATTTCGTCCCAACAAATCACTATCACAGGTTGACCAAGTACCTACATTAAAATCATACCTGAATAGAACAATAGTTATACCAAGTACAAATAGTCATCTTCAGTTACATAAAAATAAAACAAAATTACATTGAACCCTTAATGATCATGACAGCGATTGCAGCCTAATATGTTTGCTTACTGCATAGACAAAGGTTGATTCAGGTTCAAATAGTCATCTCCAATTATGTAAAAACAAAATGGCACAACTCCCTTAAAAATCATGACGGTGATTAAAATCTGAAGCTTTTGCTCGCTGCTCGAACAGCCATGCAGTGGGAGTGTTAGGCGAGAGCAGCGATCTTCACATTTTCTAAGACCTTGTTGTCGAAAGGTGTAAATACATAGTTACCTTTTAAGCAGCATAGTTAGAAACTTAAAGTATATAAAAGTACAGGTAAAAATGTAGTAGCTTTGCCAAAAGACACAGATGCCCATAAGGACTTCAGCACTAGTCTACATAGCCAAATCAGAACTGATTGGATGGTAGCTATGGAAACAACCAATCATTGCTCAAACTATCCAACCAAGACCAATAAAAGCTTAAACCTTCAGCTCGCAGCTCACTACACATCGAGAAATGAAATTCAACACCCTGACATAAACCTGAAATGCTTGTCAATGTATACTAAGACCACTAAACCGGCGGATACAAGCACCTGAGTTTCCACTATGACAAAAAAATTATATTTTCCATAGACCATTATTTAAGCAGCACAACCTTGAACATAAAATATGAAAAATGCATAGAATTTGTAGAAAGTTTATGAAGAAATATACCTAGCTATGCCATAAAACACAAACACTGTTACGATCTTGTACACTGTAATACGCATTCTTGTCAAAAGACGTTGGCTGGTTAGCAGCAAGAACAGCCAATCACTTCTGAAGCAGACATACCATAGCCAATAGAAACATAGACTGTACACAACCAGCTCACAATGCAACTATACACAAAACTCATTTTCTTGATATATAAAAAGAGAAGCCATGTTGATACGTTGTTCAAACAGCATATCCTGAGAAATAGATTAGAAAAATATGTGAATAAGTAACTTGTAACTTTACTGTAGAGCACAAACTTCAATGCGGTCTTCAACACTATTCTACTAAACTGATTTAGCTGTAAAAGCAGCCAATCCTTTCTCTAGCAAATGTACCAAAGCCAACAGAGACTTAGATTGTCAGCTGCCAGTTCACAATACAGCTAAATACAAAACTCGTCTTCTAGTTAAGCAATAAAAAGAAGACGAAGTCAGTTGATGATAAAAATTTTTAAAAATCTTAAGACCAATCTCCTTATATTAATAGGTGTACATTGCCCATATGACCTTCCATGGGCAGAGGCAAAGTAAAATATTGATCACACTATGGCTCCACAATTAATGCATTTTCGATACATTTGCTTGGCAAATCTGCGTCGTTCATATAGATATTAGGATTTGGCTAATTAGCTATAGAGTTCTAGCCTGTTTAATAAATCGAACATGACAGCCAGTCATGGACTAAATCTCTATTGACCCATTCTGTTTTTACAGAACTCTGACTGGATGTATCTTGATTGGTGCTTTAGATTTTTATTTTTATATGATAGGCTATTGGACTTTGTCTTTATTCGGTTATCTAGTTGAAGGAAGTTAATTTTATTGGTGAAAAGACATATTTAAAGCCACTGATTGGAGCATATTATCAAGATTTGAAGAAGGTGGAAGCCGAAAACGCTGATCTTTTATGTTTTGTTTGTTTGGTCTTGTTTTTACATTAAAGAATTTTTGTTTTGAAGAAGTTTCCATGGTGGTGCATCTATTTTATATCTTTTAATGTTATGTGATCCTATCTCGCCTACATTCTGACTGATGGGTTCGGAGCCGATCCCTCGGCTCCGACTCGGCACGCTTATGCTATAGAGCGAGGCCTCTAATTGGCTGAGCTATCTTTATCCCAGGATGCACCACCACTAATCCCCCAGATCTCGTTTGCCGCTTACAGAGCTTGGACGTGGTCTCAACATTGGCTGGGCTAAGTACTATATTTATAGTCTTTTTTCCTGTCAGTATTTCCCTCATTTAAACCCAAAAGCTGTTTTAACGGCTATTTTTTGTGTACAAGTGTGTTTCTTGTTGTTTCATTGAGTTTTGCATATATTTTCCTGTCAGAGAAGGTTCTGTTTAAGTTAGAGGGGCCTTCCCCTGTACTAACTACTTTAGTGGTTGTGTGTGGGTCAAGTACCCGTTTGAGTTAGAGGGTCTTGACCCTCCTTGTTTTCCCTTTTCTCTTTCTTACATTTCTTGTGTAAAAAAAAAAAAAAAAAAAGTTCTTTAGTTTAATATTTTTCGGAGTTAGTGGTTTTGTTCCTGTGTATACAAACTCTTAATCTACTGTTGTGGTCTATTTTTTGTACATTATGTCTAAAGAACATAAACCCTCCGGGTTTAAAAGTGCACGAGGTGTGGGTTCAAAATGTCCATAACGGACGACCACTCCTCGTGCGTCTATTGTCTTGGCGCCAAACATCTGCAGGAATCGTGCAGTGTATGCCATGCGTTTTCCTCCAGAGTCCTCCAGGAGAGGAAAAACAAATGAATCCTCAAAGGATTAATCAAGCCTTCTTTTGAGGAGGCTTTGTCTTCCTCTCCGTCTCCTTCTAAAAGAGCGCCGGCTCCGACCAGTCAGTCGGATCCGACGGCTAAGAAGACTAAGCAGACTTCTCCATCGGCTCCACGGACTTCGGAGCCAAGGTCGGAACGGTCTGCCTCGATGCCTCCAGCCTCGACCCCTCTAGTTTCGGAGCCGAGGTCTGGGGCATCGAGAGGCGGGTCACCCTCATCGGCTCCACTGATATTGGAGCCGATAAGGGTCATCGGCTCAGACACTTCCCCCTCGGAGCCGAAGTCCTTATCGGCACCGAGGGAAATTTCTTTGAAGGTTTCCTCGATGCCGATAATTGTTGAGTCCTTTCGAGCCGGTCCCCGCCCTTCGGAGCCGATGGAGAAATCGGTTCGGGCCCGATCGGTATCCTCAAGATCTTCTAGGATGTCTGATTCGGACATCGACAGGGTGCTCCTTCGACTCTTCCAGTCTCCGGTGTTCCAAAAGATGGTTTCGGCTCCAGCCCATTTGGCTTCGGAGCCGATGGTCCACTCCCTTACTGTACTTCCTCCTCCAACAGCTTCGGCACCGTTGGAGCAGGTGTTGGTGGAACCAGTGGAGGTATTAGGGTCAGACCCGACCCTTGCTCCGATTCCGGCTCTTGAGTCTGAGTTCAGTGCACGGATTTCTTCCTTCGGCCCTGGGGGGGAGGCTTCGGGATTGATACTTTCGGTCCCAAGTCTCCCTCTTGGTGCATTGGCGGCGGGAGTACCGTCCACTGTCGTGGCCACGGAGGGGGGACCTTCCCAGGATTCTGGTGGTCCCGCCTTCAGGGCTATGAGGAGTGCTCTAGCCAAATCTTCATTGGCTACCTCCACAGTTTCCCCAGCTCCTTCCCTACATTTGGAGACTGGGTCGTTGGCAGTCCCCCTGTCCGCAGACAGCGGAGCCCCTGGGCCTCAGGTTACCCCGGCTGGGGTTTCTCCCCCTCCTGGAGGTCCTTCTGAAGCCTCTTTGGAAGAACCTCCCAGGAAGAAAACGTGCAAGAGGAAGCACGTTGACTCCCCTGACGAGTCTTTGACATCTGACACCGATCTCGATGATGCAGAGGGGTCCCCCAATCGTCCTCGGATGATGTCTCCTTTGCAGACATCCTGGAAGCCCTAAAACAACGAGGCGACTGGCAGTCCAAACCTCCCTCTGCTGATGAGTCGGTGTTCCTGAAGGCCTTCGGGGCTCAGCCCTCTGCCTCCTGAGTGTCTCCGCCCTTCGACGAGCTCTTGGATTTGATTTGTCGACGGGCGTGGGAACACCCAGACTCTGTGGAACCGGTGCCCGCTCATCCAAACAAATTTCTTTCGGCGCCCCCAGATAGAGAGTTCCTTACGAAAGGTGTGGCTGTGGATGCTATGGTGGTGGCATCTGCTACCCAGCAAGATGTAGCAGAGGCTTCTACGTCCGTCCATCCTCCTAATAAGGAGTCTAGGAGCATGGATCGGTACGGCATGCGCACCCTTAGTTCAGCGGCCTTTACTCTGAGGTCTTTGAACTACCTGACGCACTTTACGAGATTCCAGAGGGATCTGATTAAGGAGCTATCCGATACCCTCTTAGGTAACCTGCCTGAGGAGCTGGCCCAGACGGTTGGATCTCAGCTGGCTACAATGTCGTCCATTTCGAACTCGTCCATGAGGCTCATTTCAGATGCGGCAAGGCGCGAGTAGAGCGGCGGGTACAGGCATTGCTCTACGGAGACAAGCCTGGCTCCGCCTGTGTCATTTCGCGGAGGCCTTCAAGTCTTCATTCGCCGACGCCCCCTTTGATGGGTCCTCCCTGTTTGGGCCCTAGGTGAAAGACGCACTTACCCGCTGTGAACAGGAGGGTAAGACTCTGACTGCCGTAGGGGCACGATTTTCCACTCCCTTTCGGCCTTATCCCAAGGCTAAAAGAGGAGGGAAGATGTGGTTCCGTAGATCACAGAAGTCTTACCCCTCTCAGCAGGAAGGTTCCCCCTCCAGAGGCAGAGGGGGGGGGGAATTCATCAGGAAGACGCCGTCCCAGAGGCGGCAGAGGCCCCCGCAACACTGGAGACCGCGAGCCCTTTCGTGGCTCTTCAGCTTTTCATAGTCCCTGAGGGATTGCCCGACTGTGCTGCTCCGGAGCCAGTCGGGGGTTGTTTTTCGAAGCACCTGAAGGCCTGGGAAGGGATCACTCAGGACCGATGGGTGCTTCAAATTATCGCCGGAGGTTACTCCATCCCATTCTGCTGCCCCCCCCCCCCCTCAGTCCAAAAGAATCCCGGACCCGCCACCCAGTCAACGGGATACCGCAGCCTTAGAAATTTCAAAGCTGCTGCAAAAAGGAGTCATCCAACCGGTCCCCGCAGACCAGATCGGATTAGGGACTTACTCAAGATTCTTTTTGGTGCCAAAAAAGACCAGGGACTTGAGGCCCATTTTGGACCTAAGCAACCTAAACCGTTCAGTCAAGAAGTCCAAGTTCCGAATGGTCACTTTACAAACCATTCTCCCATTGTTGGAGAAATGTGTTTGGATGTGCTCCATATACCTCAAGGACGCGTATTACCATATCAAAATACATCAAACGTCCAGGAGACACTTGCGCTTCAGCCTAGGAGGCAGTCATTTTCAGTTCCGTGCGCTGCCCTTTGGTCTCACCACAGCCCCCAGGGTGTTCACCAAATGCTTGGCAGTAGTGACTGCTCACTTGAGGAGTCTAGGATTCCAGGTGTTTCCGTACCTAGACGACTGGCTTCTAACTGCCACCTCCAAGCATCTACTTCTACGGAGCCTGCAAGCCACAACATCACTGGGCAATTCCCTCGGAATCACCTTCAATTGGCCAAAGTCTGTGTTACGACCATCTCAAAGAATAAGATTCATAGGGGTAGAGATAGATTCAAACCAGATGCGGGTCTATCTACCTGCAGACAGAATTCAGACCATACAAAATCAGGTTCGAGCCTTACTCCCCAGGTCCAAAGCTCCAGCCAGAATGGTCCTGCAGCTATTGGGATCGATGTCTGCCACAGTTCTGCTAGTTCCCTTGGCAAGGTTACACATGAGAATCCTCCAGTGGCTTCTTTCAACTCAGTGGTCCTTTCAGGAACTCCCTCTCAATCATCTAATATGGATCACAGAATCTTGCAGACGGGACCTTCGCTGGTGGCTAGTGTCCTCCAATTTGGATCAGGGACGACCCTTTGTTCTTCCTCCTCTGGTGGCCACTTTGACCACGGACGCCTCCCAGACGGGGTGGGGGGGGGCATTCCCTGGGCAGGTCAGTCCAGGGCAAATGGCACCCGGAAGAGACCCCTCTCCACATCAACATCCTAGAAATGAGGGCAGTACTCCTGTCCCTTCAAGCCCTTCACGATTACCTCCCTCAGGGCGTAATTGCTGTTCACTCAGACAACATGTCAGTTGTCTGGTACCTGAACAAACAGGGAGGGACCAGATCCTATCCTCTTTGCAGAGAAGCGATGAGAGTCTGGGAATGGGCAGTCTCGACCAAACGCTTCCTAGTGGCTACTTGCATACCGGGCAAATCCAATGTCATAGCCGACAGGTTGAGCAGAACCATCCTCTCTCCTCACGAATGGTCTCTGAATATGACTATTACAAGGCAGATTTTCAGCGAATGGGGAGTTCCGTGCTGCGACCTCTTCGCGACTCCTCTGAATGCGAAGTGCAAAGAATTTTTCTCCCTAACCCCGGCTCCGGGGAAGAGCCCTATGGACGCGTTAGTCCATCCTTGGCCCACCGGCCTGCTTTATGCCTTCCCTCCAGTTCCTCTCCTACCCAGGGTAATTCAAAAGGCATCTCTCTTAGGGAGCAAGATGATCTTAATTGCTCCTTACTGGCCTCATCAAGTCTGGTTTCCCTATCTTCGGAAACATGCTCTGGAAGGTCCATGGTTCCTGGACCAGGTCCCAGACCTACTGATTCATCAGTCGGGACTACTACACCAGTCCCTACACACATTAAAATTGACGGCCTGGCTCCTCCTCTTCCGACCATAGTCAGGAGACATGCACTGGACCCAGATGTGATGCACATATTGTCTTCAGCCCACAAGCCTGCTACGAAGAAACTGTATTCTAGCAAATGGAAAAGGTTTGCTATCTGGGCTCAACTCCGGGGCCTGGACCCCATTTCTACTCCCGTGGCAGAAGTACTCAAATTCCTGACCTCTCTTTTCAACCAAGGCTCTTCTGTTTCTACCATCAAAGTACAATTGGCAGCGATTTCTAATTTTCATGAATCCATAGACCCACCTTTAATGAGCAACAGGTTGTGTAAGACCTTCTTGAAAGGTGCTGCTCTATTAAGACCTCCGATTTCTCATCCTGCACCTCCATGGGATCTCGATATAGTATTACGTGCCTTGACTTCTTTCCCCTTTGAACCGGCAGCTACCTGTGATCTAAAGTTTCTATCATGGAAGACAGCCTTTCTAGTGGCAATTACTTCAGCCAGAAGGGTTTCAGAACTTCAAGCTTTGTCAGTGAAACCCCCGTACTTGGTTTTTCATACAGACAGGGTATCCCTCAGACCAAATCCTTCTAAGTCTGTTCTACTTTATGCTTGCAACAGTCGTTAGAGCTCCCAGTTTTTTTCCCAAAATACTCCAATAAAGCGGAGTTTATTTTCCACACACTAGATGTCCACAGGCAGTTACGTTTTTATTTGGATAGGACCAAACAATCAAGGAAGACAGATCAGTTGTTTGTGTCCTTTGCAGAAAACAAATTGGGCAACGCGGTCACAAAGGTCACTATTGCCAAATGGATCAGGGACTGTATTACTCAAACTTATATTTATTCTAACAAAGAGCTTTCCACCTCTGTCAAGGCTCATTCTACAAGGGCTATGGCTACTTCGGTAGCATTTCATTCTAAGCTTGCTATTGGTGACATTTGTGCTGCGGCTACATGGTCTTCCCCGCACACCTTCATTTCTCACTACAAATTAGATGTGGCATCTAGAGGACGAGCTTCATTTGGTTCCACAGTGCTCAGGAGTGTTTTCCAATGAGCCACCCGATTTAGGTGCTAGGACGCTGTCCCATCAGTCAGAATGTAGGCAAGATAGGATCACATAACATCTTTTAGTTATGTACTCACCATAACTTCAGATGTTTGGGATCCATCTCGCCACATTCGTAATAACTCCACCCTCCTTCCCCTTCCTTGGAGATCAGAGGATATCAGAAGGTCCGAATCCTGTTGTTTCATCTTGAAACATCTAACAATGTTATATAAACAAGCTGTGCATGTGTGCATGAATGCGGACAAACAAGATCTGGGGGATTAGTGGTGGTGCATCCTGGGATAAAGATAGCTCAGCCAATTAGAGGCCTCGCTCTATAGCATAAGCGTGCCGAGTCGGAGCCGAGGGATCGGCTCCGAACCCATCAGTCAGAATGTAGGCGAGATGGATCCCAAACATCTGAAGTTATGGTGAGTACATAACTAAAAGTTGTGTTTAGTGCTATCTGGACCACCTTTAGCAGCATCTACGATTTTGGATTTTCATTTCATGTTTATAATATATGGTAAAAACTAGATATTCTTTACAGGAATTATTCCTGCTGTAACATTTATTTTGGATGGTAATTCAGTGCAGGTAGATGTCTACTCAACTTCCAGAACTTAAGTTGTCCTTTGTATCGTGTTTCCTGGTAGCTCCTCTCAGTTTCATTTTATTTGTTTGAGTGGGCACTAGAGGATCTAATTTGAAAGTTCCTGCCTTTGACCCCTAAAACCTAAGATACCTTCTCTTTTAAATCATTCTACCTTCATAGGAACCTGACAAGTATAGCTGGTTGCTTAATTGTTAGTGCTAAATATGCCTTGCAGGCACACTCCTTAAACTGTTTAACCTAAGCTTATTTGCTGGTTTTTATCTCTGGTGAGTGGTACACTGTAAGTGGTGATGCCCCACCCCATCCTTTAGAGTGGGCTTTTAACCACTTGGGTAGTTAAATACCTGTCAGCCTTACAAGCTTCATCTGCAAAGATAAGGAACATATAACAGATCTTATAAACTGCAGTATCAATAATCTTATCATACATCACCCCCCGTAAATTTGCTTTTTGAAGTGTAGATCCTTTTAACATAGTGTTATGAAGGCTGTATATGGTGGTTGTGCAGCACACACACTGCACCATTCCACATGATGGCATTATTCAAAATTAAATGCTTTAAAAATCAACTCATATGTAGTAAGATTGATAACAAGCTGGCTGAAAAATAGAATCCACACAAGTTGTACCTGCTTTATCAGAAAGTATGAAAGTGACTAGTGGTGTCCCTCAGGACTCCTTGATGAGACCTTGCTGTTTGGTATTTATTTATTTCTCAGAACTTCGGAGAGGCAAGACTTCTGGCTAACAAAATTTTGCAGAAGACTGCAAACTGGGGGTTAAGCTACCCTACGACACCCACACCTTCCAGAATGAACTTTCCCTAATAAACACTAGGTGTACTGAACATGGGCTCAAACTAAATGCTGGAATGTGTAGTGTAATCACATTTGTTAGACAACCCCCTTCCCCTCATCAAACTGTGTAGACAACATACCACTACAAATCTGAAAACATAGTTAGGTACCTGGGTACTTGGGTTGATAACTCCCTTTCTTTTTACCATCATGTGACGATGCTAGTCAGGAAATCCTTTTATTTACCAAGTCTGATTTTCATAAGATTATCATCAAAGTCTAAAGAGGTGATCACTCCCTTATACTCAACATTGATCAGGCCAATTATCAAGTACATTGGCTCCTGTGATATGTTTAGCAAGATGCTGCCCAAACAATTAGATTCTAAAGTTTTCAAATTAAAAACATTACAGACCTTAAGTCTTTGAGCTGCCAAGAGATGCAGAAAGTTCTCTATCCCTTTGTTCAGTATTTTATAGACTTTTGATTGAAGATCTGTCTCGCTTGCAGCACCATTAGATTCATTTGTCCTGGAACTCCAGCCATGGACCTAAATCTTCAAGAACAGATAAAATGCAGTGGAGAGAGAGGTTTATAAACCAGCATCTCCCAAACCTCTGGAGTAAACGGCCCCTACATTTTAAGCAGTGAAACTCACTCTCTTCTTTTTAATATAACCTAGATGACTAGATGATTGTCTACAAATTTACTGTAAGATTGACTGATGTAGCCCTCCAGGAGAAAGGGGATTCAGCCTGAGGGGTACTGGCAAGGTATGAATGGTCATAAGCCTCAGTGGCCATAGAATATCTATAAATCTATGAATTTTTGTTAGTGTATACAACCGCATGTAATTCTGCACATAAGTTGTTTTCTTGCCTTGGTTATACCACTACTGCACTGTTTTCTTTTTTTATAAATGTTATTTTAACTTTATCATGTGCTGCCATCTTGAGTTCCAGTCATTTCTGAAAAAAAATACTTGTGATCAGCATACTCACTTAGTTACTAAACAGTTAAATAAATAATAATTCAACTTTATAGTGGTATGTTTGAACCTGCTTGGCCCACAGGTTAGCTTAAGAAATGTCTAGTTCTGCAATTTAACAATGGGTTTGGAACATTTACCAGGCTTATGTTTGTTTTCTGACTCTCTTGTTAAATTTGTGCAACTGAACAAGTTTTGTAACATCATGTGTGGTTGCCATATCAGTCTTTAAAACATGCACCTTGTCATTAATTAATTTTGTCTTATACTGGAGCTGAAAGGCAGTAGTACTGGTTAAAAATATTAAAAATGTTTACAGTTTTATTTCTTGTTAATGCATGTGTACCCATGTCAGTGTTCAAAATGTGTGAATTTAATAAAGCTGTTTTAAAAAAAAAAAAAAGGGATAAAATGAGGTTATGTGGCCGCTGTTATTTGGCCTCTACTTCTCAGAAGTCAAAGCAAACTTCAAAGACCTACAATTTACCAAGTTTGAGGATGACTGCAAGCTGGGAGCAGTCACGGAATCCCTCAAGGACTCAGTCCTACAGGAGGGCTTATCCTAAACAAATAACTGATGTCAGAGTTGTGGACTAAAACTGATTGCCAAAAAGTGCATTATTGTTACCTTTGGAAAACTAACTACTCGGAATGATCACATTGTCAGTACACCCCGTAACAGTAGAACCAGCAGTCAGGGATTTGGACATTTACTTTGATAGTGATCTAGTTTTTGACAAACATGTGTACCAACTGTTGTGAGGAAGTCCTTCTGTACTGCACAGTATATAAATAAAGAGATGACTTCTAGGTCCGGAGTGGTCATTGTCCCACTTTACTCTGGTCTCATTAGGCCCCTCATAGAGTTGTAGTGTCCACCTTTGGTATATACCTGTCTGAGTACTTGGATTGTCTGCAGAGGTTCCTTACAAAAAAACAAAAAAAAAAAAAAGGCTGGTCTAAGCCACATGACCTCCATGGACTGCCTCAGTGCCCTATCACAATACTTGGTCTCGTACGGAATACTAAGAGGCGACTTATTCCTGGGTTATAAGACATTTACAGACTTGAAGAGACTACAGTAGCAATAAATTAGCATATGGTGTGGAATTTATTGCTCCTGTGGTCTCTTCTGATGTGGATTTAGTGTTTTGTACTTGTTTTTTTGGCACCTGCACTTGCGACCCCTAAACGGGAAAAGCCGAAAAGACAAACAACTTTTCGAGGTTACATTTACAAACCTAGCACTAATGGGACCTGCTGCACGTTCGCAAGTCAAGTGGCATTAGAAATGCCGTTTTCAGAGACCTCAACCTGTTCTTCAGCATAAACAGAACAGTGTGGAGGGACAAGTACATATCACAATGGATACCACTGTTATGGAACAGACTCCACATATTTGAACAAACTCACTCGGAAAAACAGCAAACTTTTAAAACAACAAAGGCGGGTAGCACTGTCAGTAGAGTCGGAGAACCAAATATACTTCAAACAAACACTGTTTAATGAGCGCTTTCGGTAGGATCAGTGTCCTACCTTCTTCAGACAACTAGAAATCAATTAAGGTATTTAAAACATGAAAAACGTCACAATTAAGCAATTAGTAAATAACCATAAGAAAGATACTTGTCCTTAAAGCTGCAATGGATTACCTAATGCTGCACACTAAATAAATATATATACACATTCATTTTTCGCATTTAGTCATCAATGAAGCTGGATATATAAATTATTTTATGGAAAATAGATAAATATCTATAAATAATATATAAATATAAACTTGTGTACAACCATTAATAATGAAAAAATAAATAATTAAAAAAATAAAATAAAAAAAATGAAAAAATATAGACATTATGTATATTTTAAAAATATATAATTATATTTCTATAAAGAATTAATAGAATATGTTTAAATACGAGTATAATATGTTAAATTTATTTCAATATAAAATGAGTTAAATTTCTTTCAATATAAAATGAATCTAAAACGTGTGTAAAAATGTTTATATACCAACACATATAAAAGCACATATCAGGGGCAGCCTAAAACTAAACACTCTAACAGTAAGCAATCGAGAAAAGATAAAACCATTACTATATAGAACAACTTGCCAACATAAACTCAAGATGGAATAGAGTATGTGGCTCATACATATAACATATCCCTACAAAATAAAACAATAGGTAGATTTGTGCAACACTAATTAGGTCATCTATTTAAAGCCAAACGTTTTAAGATACATTTAATAGATATATATTCATTTAGACCTAGATATATGTGGGCTTCAGTTCTAATCTGCCATGTAATTTCGTCAACTTCTAGATTTAACTGCCAAGGAACCACCCCTGTGATCCAGGTGCCTTTGTTGTAAAATCGAAAATTTAAAACCATGGTCAGGGAATGTCTATATATATTTTTTCTGTATTAATGGTTGTAAACGAGTTTATATTATTTATAGATATTTATCTATTTTCCATAAAATAATTTATATATCCAGCTTCTTTGATGACTAAATGCGAAAAATGAATGTGTATATATATTTATTTAGTGTGCAGCATTAGGTAATCCATTGCAGCTTTAAGGACAAGTACCTTTCTTATGTTATTTTTACTAATTGCTCAATTGTGCCATTTTTCATGTTTTAAATACCTTGTTAATTGATTTCTAGTTGTCTGAAGAAGGTAGGACACTGATCCTACTGAAAGCGCTCATTAAACAGTGTTTGTTTGAAGTATATTTGGTTCTCCGACTCTGCTGACAGTGCTACCCGCCTTTGTTGTTTTAAAAGACTCCACATATTTGTAAAACAAAGTCCTTCATGACCCTGTTTGTGTAATTTGGAACAGTGGATAGAAAATAGGAAGTTTATCCTAGGATTGACCCTTATCAAACCCATGGGCAGAGGCAGTGCTTAAATGCCATACCTTACAGTAGGGACCTCAATACACTGGAGACGAGACCCAAACAAAATAATCTGCTATAGCTGAGAAGTATTTGAATATAGCTATGGCAAGGATAGTTAAACACCTATGGGATAACGCAGCTGGCTGATAAATGGGAATCAGGACAGGGCTTAAAATGTATGAACCTGTAATGTGACAATCTCATAACAGTCTGTATGGCAGTGGCACTGGTAATGGTTATAGTATGGTCATGGAAGAGATGTATTATACAGTAAATGTGTGTGTGTACATGTATTTGTGTATGTCAAATATTATGCAGTCTGTTTAGTTTAATATATAGCAAAATTTAAAGCTGAAAAAAAATCTAGTGTAGACTGATGCATTTTTTTCCTTTCTTTGCTGCTGTTTTTGTAAGTCATCAACCCTTTCTCAGTCTGTTCATTCATTCTCCATTACCAGGATGAGAGTCTATTTAAAGGGTCCATTTGGAAATTGTTTGAATTTTTTTCTTTTCTTTTTTTTTTATATGCTGCCAACACACTCCAGGTTAAGCAACAAGGAGGGGATATGCATTGGGATGTTGCAAAGGGTGTCCACTCAGCAGGAAGCCTTCTTGAAGCATGAGTGGTAAAATTGCATCACCGGTGTGCCACCAAGTATAGGCATCTCTCTCCATCCCCTGAGAGAGGAGAGTGGGCCAGATCATTTTTGCAAGTCCTGATCCTGAAATTTCAGAAATAGATGCAAGCACCATGCAGGGATGCCACCATTGGTTATACTATTTCAGGAATTGTTTTCTTGTATACAGATGTTTGATGGATTTTGCTTGAGGTGTATTGTCAACATTTTGAAGTTGCTGCCAGTTGTGAGTCTTTAAGACTTGTTTAATTTATTCCAAAAGATGCAAGATTGTTTATCAAAAGGCCAGTATTCTCTGATAGTACGGTGCATGTACGTTGTAACTTACATTGTTCTCCCATTCTCTGGTTTTACGAGGTATTGTTGCTCATGCAGTTTTTGTACTACTTTTCAGTCTGTAGAATACATCTGGATTTCATTACTTGCTTAGAACTTTTGTATATTGTTTTTCCTAGTAATCACTTAGAAAAGACTTTGCAGTTACTGATGGACAGAGTGGATGACATGAGCCAAGATATCATTAAGTATAACACCTATTTGAGAAATGCGAGCAAACAGCAGCAACAGAAGCACCAGGTAAGAATGAGATAATGCAGTGCCGTTATATGAAAATGTATTGACGCAATGCAGTGTTTGGAATGTGAAGGTATTTTTCTTCCTCTTCCATATTTCATTTTGTGGTTCTCTTACTTGCTACCACCTTCAGAACAGTTCAGACTTAAAATGTCAGACCATGGTGGACCTACTGGTCCAGATATAAACCTGCATTGTATGTGGAGGGAGTAGCATAATGCACCAAGTTTAGTTAAATATGTAGCTGATGCATTTTTCATCAAGTCATCCTTTCATACATGATAAAGTAAATTCTGTTGATCAAAGTCAGAACATCAGTGCAAAATGGAGTGAGGGGCAAATCACCCCCCCCCCCTCTTATGTGCAAGGGTCCTTGCCCTCTGAACCCCTTAGCAAATACAGCCTACCCAGAGTTCACTCATCCTGTGGATTAGTTAAAACTGAACTATGTTGAATCCCTTTGCTGACATGGACTCTGTTGATCAGAACTTAATAAAAACACATTGAGATTGAAACCATAAATATTTTAGTTACTTACATGTACGCTCGTAAATATGAGCTGAGAACATCCAGATTCACCTCTCTCTGTTTTCTCCTACCCTGCACACATTTGCAGTTGCCTTCATCATTGCTTATATTGTCACTGTCTCAGAAGGTGAACATTTTGGGTACTGAAATACCCCTAGTCATCCCATTGGTATGGTGCCTGTGTAACTCTGAGCTTGTCATAACTACAAACCAGCCATTTTATTTGGTAGTAAACTAGATAAGTATGTTATTTTTATATGTAAGTTGTTATTTGCCGAGTAAAGAGTTTCTGCTTTATTCTTTTATTGTTTGTGGAATGTTAACATTGTTTAGAAGTAGACCTCTCTCTCTCTGTCCTTAGTCAGACATTAGCTGCAGTAATGATCTCCATAGTTTGTCACAGAATTAAATAAACAACCACCAGAGTTTAAATTGATATCGGGGGGTCCTTTTTGAAGAATCCTGTTCTTGGTGTCCATCCTTTGCACCACTTCCAGTCTGGCAAGTTATCTGCAAAGTTCTCGTACACAAGATGCATAAGGTCAAGTTAGCACACATCTTGACTTTACATGATGACTGCATAGGCACTCCTCACCTTCTGAGCGTATTAATTCTTTTCTGCTGTGCAAATTGTTTGGACTGGAGTGTTACTGAGAAGTTCCCATGCTCATTGCATACATTTAAGCTGACTGTGTGTGCCCATGTAACAAGGAGATTAAGTTAAATCCCCACAGAGGCATTGCCTTTTGTATTGTGGGGTAACATGATGATGCACTGTCACAGATATCAACACGTCAGTCTTGCTACTGAAAGACATTGTAGGGAAAAGTTCCTGGACCGCTTTACAAAAAGCGAGTATGGCCATAGTTAAGAGCTTTTGCATAGTGATCATGGGAGAATTGAGTGTAGTCCCAGGACAGTGCTGGACTGCTGCCACAGGGGTGGAATACTGAAGAGTAAACCTTGTTTTCTCTTCTGAGGTCAGGTCCATTAATAGGACAAAATTCCATGGTGTTCAGGTGGTGAGCTCATTATTAGCTACCAGAGGTTTGAGCCCAGTATTAGTTGTCTGCCTTGGTGGGTAATGATGGCTAAGTGGATATCTGCAGTAACCCACATTGAGTATTCCTAGGGAGTTGGTGTCACGTATCCCCTTGTTGATGAATCCTAGCTCAAAGGAGACTGGTTTGATCCTGGGGATCATTCTGTTGACTCATTAATGTGCATGTTGCTGAAATACTTGGAAATCAACCTTCATCTTCCCAGGTTTCTCTCCTGGCTCATCATTGTCTTTCAGCCGGGATAGAGGGCAGGTTGTCTTGCAACAGAGCTTGTACCTTTAGGACCTAGACATAAAGCAAATGTTTGTGAGTGATTGAGCCATGAGTGTCAGATCACGCAGGGCATACGGTGCAGATGCTGTAGTCAG
This sequence comes from Protopterus annectens, assembly GCF_019279795.1. Taxonomy (NCBI): domain Eukaryota; kingdom Metazoa; phylum Chordata; order Ceratodontiformes; family Protopteridae; genus Protopterus; species Protopterus annectens. The sequence goes on along the minus strand of NC_056732.1, from coordinate 711,401,282 downwards.
ACTCTGCACAGGCTTATTTATCCCCACTTTATACTGCTAGTATTGGGCACAAGCGTGCCTGCTACTTCCATGTTGCATGACACTCGGCAGTTGTTAGTTCCCCCCTGTGAGAACATAGATGACCACTCAGAACTGAGAGTGAGCACAAGACTCCCTCCCTCCTTCACAGGCGTATATAAGGTGTATGTAAGGAGTCTGGTTGTCCAGAAGCCTTTGGCTGACACAGACAAGGATAGTGCTGCCTGTCTTCTCTGTAACTGCCCTCTGGTGACTCTTCATTGGTGAGTCTGTGAAGGTCATGCAGTCCGGTATTGACTGGCTTTGTACACTCCTGTCTACTTCCAGGAAATGCACAAGTCCACTCTGTCATCCTCCTAATTTAGTGACTGTTGTCAGGAATGCTATTCTAGTAGCCTGGAAGCACCCTGACTCTTTTCTTTTAGGCCTTTCAAAGGTAGATGCAGTCTACAAGCTCCTGGCTAAATGGGTCAAATCCCTCACCAGGCATCCATGAGCTACTTTTTGTAATCTGTTCAGTCCAGAAAAGATCCTAAATGCCACAACATTTGAATTGCCTGCAGTGAAAGAAACTGAAGTTTTGAGCAGGTGTGTCAAAAAGGTATAAATGTTTATCAAATTGGGGCTGTGGCTCTCAGATATTTAAATTCTAATTTCCCCTTAGTGAGTCATGTATTGGAAAAACTGTAAAAATTTTCTGCCTTTGAACTCAAGATGGATGTGGTGGAGGACCATTTTCAGCTTACAAGGTGGACTTGCATGTAACCCACTGTAATTATTATTCTAGCATTATGGACAATGTCTCAGACTTAGGAGTTTGCCTGTGCAGAATGGTTTTGCTGAGACTGTACTTCAGAAAGATGAAACTTGAGAACAACATTCTGGGTGTCCAGTTTAAGGGAGGGAGTGTTCATCAGTAGGCCTTCCACAGAGTGTTGGGTTACATCATTAAGAACAGCAAGGTTGTCACCAGGGTGAAAGATCTTTATGATCTGTTACACTTTCCTGTTCCTTTTCTAGGCCATGTCAACTCCAAAAGAAGAAGATTGCTTCTGACCACTCAAGAATGGCCCTCTGGCATTTTGTAGTCGTACCTCTTTCAGTGCTAATTCTTCCAGGAAGATGACTCCAGTAATCCAGACGCTGCAGTCCTGGCTTGTCTGGGGCTGACAATGGGAGGAAGCTGTTTGAGTTTGCTTGTGCATATTGACATTTTGCAAGAGGATTGTTGATCCAAACTGTGGCCATTTCAGTCCATGCTTTAGAGTTTATAAGTCCTCTGCCAGAATTTGATTTGCAGTTTCAGTGAAGCTGTTAAGACGGCCCCATACTCTGTTGTCGAAAAGATCCCTAGAGGCTGCCCTTTCGTCAGAACAGGCTCTGTTCCCACCTGATTCTGGTCCTAAGTGGAGGGGGCAGGTATTTTTTTGCTTTTAAGTGCTTTTGTCTGACTGATTACTTCATCAGAATCAGAGTCCATTCTCACGTTCACAATTCAAATAGTCAAAAAAAATAAGCCACATGAAAAATTAAAACCAGTCACCCAACTATAAATAAATAAATCTGTACACAATTAAATTTAAGGTTCACCCCAATAACCGAGCTTTTGAAACGCAAACAACACAAGAATGTAACTTCAAAACACTATATATAGAAACATGATCATTTAGACCTTGGAAGATGGTGGTATTTAATTTTAATTGCCACCATAATTCATGAAATTTGATCATAGCTTCCCAGGGCCCCCTCTCTTATTTTTGTTGAATATATCAGTAACAAAACATTTAAAACAATGGTCCTGAAACTGACTAATATGTTTATATAAAGAACTGTTCTTATTTTGTTTTTGATATCCAAAGAATGTTCAGAAATTCTGTCCCTGAGCAGTTTCTTATTTTTTCCAGTGTAAAAACTTGTGCATTGCTGGCACACAGCAGCATAGATGAACCCCATGGAATTACAAGTATAATGTCCTTTGTCAAAAAACATTTTTTTTTTTTACTAATAATTAACTTTATATATATATATATATATATATAATATACACATTGGGGGCAGAAGCTACATTTATATGTTCCTTTCTTCTTGTTACTACTTATAAACAAATCTCTTTCATTTCTATCAAAAGTATAGGACCTCCCTTTTGGGGCTTTCCCCAGGATATCAATTAAATTATTAAAATAAGAAAATGTATTCCAATTCTTCTTTAAAATCCAAACGTTATCTGCATGGGCATTAGTGTATGTGGTGACAAAAGGTTTGGAAAAGTCATTCACCTTTGCTTGGTTACCCTTCAAGAAAGGTTGAGAATTATGCCTAATTAATGGTTCATATAGTCCTTCATATTCCTTCAGTTCTCTTTGTGCAGACTTCCATCATAATATCCTGAACTGCATTTTCAGGGAAACTCCTTGACATGAACATTAACTTAGCACACTAGACATGAAATTGTTCTACCTTTGACACCATTTGGGCTAACCTCCCATACTGCCCGTTTTATAATACTCCAGATGGCAACTGAAGTAGTGTAGCATACAGTTAGAGTATGTGGGCTTTTTGTAAATTGTAACACCCAAATAATGGATACTGTTGTCACTATAAGAAGTAAACTTAAGAAAAGGAGTGGTTATATTTAGATAAAATAAGAATTCTTCAATTTCACGTAATGTAGCTTTCCAGACAAAAAATAATCGTTCAGGTACCGAACGTAGAGAGCCCAAGGAAGGAGGGTCAAAAAATTGAAAATAAATTTCTTTTCCCGTTGAATTAATACTATATTAGCAAATATGGGGGCACATGCTGCCCCCATAGCTATCCTTTCTTTTGTAAAAAAAAAAAAAAAAAAAAAAAAATGGAAATCCAATAACACACAATTATTTTTGAGGTTAATTTCCATAAAGATGCCACAAACATCTACCTTATCCTTACTCAAATCAGTGTGGTCAATTAAAAAGTCATGGAACCATTCTAAACCCATGTTATGGGGGATAACATTGAGCGAAGTCGCCACATCCACTGTAAGAAAAAACATACTTGGAAAAGCATGTACATGCTTCATTTTACACAAAAAGTCCCAAGAGTCTTGGCATAGATGTTGAAAGGGCTTTAGAAACTTTCAGTTTAGTCAACATATTTAGAAAGGGGGGTAAATCTTAGATTTCACTGCATTAACTATTAGTCGCTTGTGCAACTTGGGGATGCAGAAAATGGTTGGAACAGCAGGAACCTTTACATTCAAAAAGCAAAAGTCTTCAGGAGAAATATGATCTTGCATCACTAAATCTTACAAAATGTAGTCAATTTTCTTATACAACATCATTATTTACATTGGTCCAGATTCCAGAAGACTTGCTGTCAGTGTTAAGTCTGCCCGGATTCCAAAAGACCTGGTCTCAGTTTGGTGTAAAAAACAAAAAAACTGTAGAAATCAAAAAAAAAAAAAAAAAATGGCCAGAGTGCAAGCAAAACTCTTATTTAATGAAATACAGTGGAAGCGCTTTTCGTTTGTAAAATAACCAACTTCATCAGACTAAAAGTCTTAAATAAGAATTTTGCTTGCACTCTGGCCTTTTTTTTTTTTTGCGATTTCTTCAGTTTGATGTAAGGCTCATCTATAAACGGGCTTATTGTGGGGACCAGATTTCAAAACACCTGCTCTCAGTGTAAGTGGTTGCTTACATTAAGAGCAAGTCTTTTAGAATCAGGACCAGTGTTTGCAAAATTCAGCTGGTGGATGTTTAATTATCTTAGTATGCACTCCATAAAAGGAACATATTACAAGGAAATTATTTTTCATTAAGTCATTCAACGCATACGAGTTCAGAGAATCTGTCTTGTGTTGAACTAAAAGGTGAGTAACAAACCCCCAGATACTATACTACCGGAATCTTGAGGTTAAAAAAATGTACTTAATCACTCACAGAAGTGTAGGTTTTGTGAGTTTAGAAGTATTTAAACACTTTTGGACACAGTTAACAACTTATGTTGTATGTAAGATACAAGCTTATATAACATAGAACTTGATTCAGATCCCACGGAAAAGCATAGTCCTGCCCTATAGTAGGGCTATTTATAACCACCACCCCCTCCCCACAGCACCTACACACAGGAATACATCATCCCCAGTCCTTAAAAGGACTTGAAGAAAATGTAGTCAATACTGAACAGTTTCGTATTACAAAAGTAAAATACATCTGTGTGTATTTGTGTCTCTCTCTCCGTCTTTACCCACTCATACAGAGACCACAGAAAAGCACAGTCATGCCCTGTAATAGGGCTATTCGTAACTGCATCTGCCCCATGCAGCACCTGCTAACAGAACATCAAATCCCTATCTCTTAAAAGGACTCGAGGGAAATGTAGTCAACATAGTGCAGTTTCAGACTACAAAAGTAAAGTGCAGCTTCCCCTTTGATGTATCTTTGTCTAAATTCGGATAGGATTTTGATCACATTGGGCTTTCCATCGGTGGGAGGTCTTAAAAAAAGAGATGGAGACTTCCAGGAAGCCTTTCACTTGGTAAATTTATGCCTCCAGGTGGAAGGGTTCTCCATTTTATGATTTTGTGGAACATGCCCAATTGTTTCCCAACTGGTCATTTTGCAGGCGATTTTGACCCATGTCAAACAGATTTATGGTTTGAGTCTCATTTATTTCACAGTTATGTATGTGTCAGTTATTTCTGTGTCATCATATTGTAGAGAGCAAGATTTTGACCTAGCATTGCTTCATCAAATAGTTCGTCAAATGAGTGCTGCATCTTTATACCTCCTGTAAAGAACCCTTCACACTCTGTCAACAGGCAGGCTCCCCTGTCTATTTGAACAAACTGACCTGTTGGTGCTGAAGTTCAAACATTGCTACTGGTGGCCATCATCTCTGCTTGCAGAATCTTGCAAAATACAGGTTGTGATGTGTAGTAAATCCTGTTTGTTTGGACTTTGAGTTCAGGTTTCCCTTTGGAGTAATGCACATTACCTAATGGACATGATTTCCAGATTGTCCCAGTAGAATTCTATTCATGTTGTTCTCTTGAGAGAAAAAAAAAAAAAAAAAGAGGAGAAAAAGTACTTAATTTAACAGATGTGCATTCCCAGCTAAGGATTATTTGCTGCAGATATGTGACTTTTGGAAGGTGGACTTGCTGTTCTTCTTCATTTTGTGGAGGGAAAGATTTTCATTTGTTGAACAAATGCACTGTGCAAGTTGCTTTACAAATTTGTACTCTCTTGAAACATCCACATAAGGTATGTCTTCTTTCAGTGGATTATCCGTGGGCTTCATGAATGCTCGCTTTCTGGACCATCTCTTCAACCACTATTTTTCTAATATCTCCAAGAGTCAGGCTGCTTTTGGTACAACTGTATGTCAGGGTTCAGCCTTCTTAACTTTGGTCTACATGGTTTCCTCTGACTCCTTGCTCCCACATGGTTTTCTGCTTGCAGTTCAACAAACAGAAGACTCATCAAGTGAGTCTGTAGTGTTGGCTGCAACAGATGTGTGTTTGCAGTGTACAGGAGAAGCCTCATTAGTGTGTGACAAATACCCTTTTACATTTCCCTTTGCATGAGTAAAACCTTTAGCCATTTTCTGCTCCTGAAGTTCCTTTTGAATCAGACAAGTACAAATCTGTATATTTCTTGGTAGTAATTTAGTCATCCCATCTTCATTTTATATTTCTTTGATTTGCAGGAACTGTATTTAATAGAGGCTGTGGTGAACTGGCAGATTTAGGATCTAGGAGCAGTTAGGTAGTTATCATATGCCATGACTGATAATGTGGGATCTTCCAAAAAATATTGCTGGGTTTTGATTGATCTAGAGGATGCATCAAAGTCATAGGGACAAACTGATAGTCTAAGGTTATATCTGTTATTTACATTACAAGAGGTAAAGTTGTATTGCAAAGAAATTACAGAGGGATAGAATTAGCTTACGTATGTATCCATTCAACTAAAGCACTGGTTTACACAGAAATAAGTACAAGGATGGTGTAATGCAAATGATAGGAAAATCATTCCTTAAAAAAAATGACTTTGCTACTGTTGATCATGCAGTGTATATCTTTAAATGCTAACAAGTTTGTTTCTGTGCCAAGCATGTCATACGGTAGACCTTACTGGGTTTAGACCACACCTAATATCTGTGTGTGTGTTATTGATTAAACCTTCTGACACTATGTTGCGTCACAGTGATGGAAGCATCTGCCAGAATTCTTAGGTTCAGTGGGTTTGATGAACAAGTTCAAGGTTTATTGACCATCAAGGCGCCTGATGCCCTGAATCTCATGTTAGAACATGTGATGCAGTTATACATTTCCTTTTTAAAGGTACAAATTGATGGGCTAAGTTGGATAGATGTTTTATAGATGTAAATTTCGTCTTTGAGATATGAAGTAGTCATGTTTTATAGTGTGGTTGGATTGAAATCTTTATTATTGGAGAAATTTTCTGTGTTCACATGCCCTTTTTCTTCTGGGTGGTTTGTGTGTTTTTTTCTACATGCTAATAGCATGCATCCTCCCCATTTAATTAGAGCTTTACCCCTGGGAGAACTGAAAATAATTTATTGTAATACATCTGAAGATAGAAAGATTAAGGCAAAGGGGATATTCTGAAAGCCTTTTACAAGATGCTAAGGAATGGTTTTAGGGGTTAGAAGGAGAAGAAAATCAAGAGAAACACACATTAAATCAAGTTCAAGTAAAGATGAGGAGTTAAGTGGGGAAAATAAAATATTTTTTGTAACAAAACTTTCCCTGTTTTCAAGTAGAGTGTATTATTAGAAAATTCTGGTATATGGTAAGAGAAGATCTGAGTGTGGGACATCTTTTCCCTGAACATGTAACCTTTTCATATGGCAGATTTGGGAATTTAAAATAAATATTAAGTGAAAATGGAAGGATGATGAATGTAGGTAGGGTAGGCAAGCATTCCTGTGGAAACTGTAGTATCTGAAATAGGGTAAAAAATTTGAATGGGTCTAAAATTAATGGTAAACTTTATAAGGCCAAGGAAACTTTTCATTGCAATTCACAAGGGGTCATTTATATCATAGGTTGTGGATGTGAAAGGGTGAAATGATATTTAGGTCAAACAAAAAGGAAAGTTAAAGTAAGAATCATGGAGCACCTAGGAGACATCAGGAAAATAAATATTCTTTGTCCAGTAGCAGAGCATTTTATGACGGTACATGGGGGATGTAGTAAAGATTTATTTTTTAGTGTACTGGCACGTCCCTACATGGACAATGGAGGAAATTTTAAGACTGAACTTAATAAATTAGAATGTAAAATGGTAATTAATTTCAGAACACTTTATCAATATTGAAACACTAAAATTAGCTGTAGTGGAATAATAGAAAGATGTTGCAGGGTTAAAATATGTAAACATTTAATATGGTAAAGTTGTGAATTAAATTGCTTGAAAATGTGATATATTTTTAGTAAATAAGATTGTGATAGTCTGTCCCTTTAATTTGGATACTGGTGGTTTAAATATGGTCTTAATTATGGTGTTAACATTAATTAAGTTTTGGATGAGTTTATGCACTTGTATTCCTCGAAGGCGAAAGGCCGAAGTACCAGAAATGAAGCATTTGAGAATTTCTTCACCCTGGTGTGTCTGTCTTGAAGCTGCTTAATTCAAGTTTTTGCTGTTTTTGTCAGCTGACATGTGGTGGTTCTATGAATATTATGATATGTGCGTTTTGAAGCTTTTCTGAATGTAGGAGGAAACACCACATTGGGACTGCCAAGAATGTGTCATACACTAAGTGGACGGCTAGAATTTCTTCACTGGGGACTTGGTTTAAAGTACTGGTTGAAGCTTAACCCTTCTAGGGACAAGTCTGTGATTTGAACAGTCTTCTGTTGCTCACAGAGATTTGAGTTTAAGCCAGCCTGGCATGGGAGCAGTGATCCAGAGACCCACAAGAGGCACAGCTGTAGTTCTCCAGCTGGGTAGGACATCCCAGAATATTTGTAGTACTCCTACTATAATTGATGTAGCCTTATATTGAGGACTGGTCCCTGTAGTCACCTAATCACTAATCAGGTGTGCTTAACAGCTGAGGCTTCTCTTCCTGAGATTCTTACCACACCAAGCAAGATCTGTTATTCCTTTTTAAAAAAAGACTGTCAGATAAGCTTACACTAGAATTTGTAACCCAGACATATGGGACATCAAATCAATTTTTGGTCAGAGCTTGAGTTGTAGGTATAGAGTCATAACCAAAGGATCTTTGCAATGATGCCATAATCAGGCCAAGTTTAGTCCCCTTCCTCACTCACTTTACTTCTGCTGGTGCATATACAGTCATGTAAAGGGTTTTTTCTGAAGTAAAAACAAACTCAAGTGTAGAGATATTGTCTTGGAAATATTGGAACGGCACAGACCTACTTATACTCCACCAGCAGGTTTTATTCTGAGGTATCTGTAGGATTCCCTTGAAGATCATCCTGCCTTGCTCTCTCAAAACTAGATAACATGCCTGTATTTTACCAAGCAGTAATGTTTTGCAGTGAAATTAAATATATGCTAGGTGATTCCCTGGAGTTTCACATTTATTTATTTTTTTTAATAGGGCAGTTAATTTATGCTTTAATGTACTAACTCTCTTCTTGACAGCTTAATCAGGTGTTCCCAAATACACAATTCATTTTACGTTCCATTTGTCTCTGTCTTTAGGAAAAAAATTTCTTTAGTTTTCTTAAATGAATCTCAGAAATTACTATTTAAGGTTGTTATATCTAGAGAAGTCAAAAACGTTTTTCTAATGTCAGACAAATAATTTGATGATACATGTACACTGCATGCCACTATACTTAAGCTGGTGGTACCTGTAATGCCTCTGTCACCTTGAAGATCCAGCTCATGAAGTTGCCCCACTTTTCTAGAAGCATGCGAGTATAATTCCCCCTCTCTAAAATGAAAATTCTTGCATCTGCAAATGACTGTTTTCCTGTCTCCACCACTCCTGTACTAACCAAAATTATTGAAAAAGTTATGCACAAACAAATCCATGGCAACCCCTTTCTTGATCAATTAGGCTGTCATGATGTGCTTATTTATTAAATCTCCTGACATGTCGCATTTAGTTGTCCTTAGAGGTGCTGATCACAACTGACAATGAAAGCATTGTTGTCTTTCATTGGAGGTCCTTTATTTGACCTAGCTAGGGACTTTAACACTGACTATCTTCTCATTGTATGTTAGCTTATAAAAATCCTGGTTTCAGAGAAGAGGTGGCTGAGGACAAAATTAGCAAGGGTAAAAGCAGACAACACATTCTTTTTATTTGCATTGACATTGGATTACTACAATAGTTCATTATTGGTACTTTTCTTTTGCAGTCTGTTGTCTGCTTTATGTAAGTGCCTTGTTTTACTGAAGGTAGGGTGCTCTTCCACTTTTGTTCAGTACTCTTTCCTAGATGATGATCATTTGTGGTTTTAGTTTGGAGTTAAGAGATCTACTTTGTTACTTGCAAAATTCAGTACATGTTGCTTGGCTAATGGCAAAAAATAGACTTTCACTTCCAGTCCTTTATCCAGAGTCTTGAAAGTTGTTTTGGCATTCAAGCCTATGTAAGAAGCTACTTGGCTGTTCATTTATTCTAGAGGCTGATATTGCCCATGCCAGAAGTGTTGTACCTGGTTTTAAGTATTGCTTCCCTGTCTTCCAAATTGGACTTGCTGCTAATTTGGAGTAGCTGTGGACCTCACTGAATATAATCTGCAGTTCAGTTTTGTTGTACAGGTTGGTGAACTGGACTGCAGACAACCAAGATACATATAAAAGTTGCAGATTTAGAATCCTTTTAAGGCTTATGGTATTATAGTCATATGTAACATAGAGGATTGTGACTGGGTCCTCATAATCTGCTTATGTGTTTGAGACATGGTTGCTAAGAAATTCACCTAGAGTAAAATTGTTATCCCTGTCAAGATCTCATAATAAAAGGCTATAAGTGATGATCCAGTCATAATTCTTTTTAATGAGCGGATCTTTATCTGCTCCTATTTACTTAACATTTGCAGAAAAAAAAAGAAATATAGGAGCATACCAGTTTTGAAAGTCGGTAAACTACTTAGAGATCTCTATCAAACAATAAAGCAGCATGTCTGTTGACTTTGCTTTAGAATTGTGGACAAATCCACAAATAATGGGGTATACAGGATCAGAATCGGGAACAATTTTTAAATATTGTTCTGATTCGCTTAAAAAGTTAAAAGAACATGTTCAGAACAGTAAGAATAATTTAATAGTAATGCCTGACATTGACTGACTCTTATCCTCAATGATTTACAAGAAAGTCAAAAAATGTATCAAGGACAGGAAAACAATGATGCAAAATCAAGGAGTTCTGCAAAGTATGGGGGGTGGTTAGCATTATGTTGAGGAAACTAACTGCTTTAAAAGCCTTAAGACACTTTGTTCTGCCACACTTTCTATTTTTAAGTGTGGCAGAGTGAAGTTTCTGTTTTTTTAAAGAAAATGTTTAACATCTTTACAGTATATACACAAGAAAAGAAATTCAATACCACATACTGGTATACAGTGTTAGAAATGCATCAAATCATCAGGTGATCTTATACAGTTATCACATTAAGAGTCTTTGTATTTTAATTACAACATTTCAAGGCTGTCCTGACCACTAAAAGGCTTAGTATGATTTATAGATCTTATTCTGATCACTTCTTTTTCAGTTTTACATAATATTGCTGTTAAATGTAAACATTCTTTGAAGGTAGAAACTGAGTTCAATTTCCAATTTTTGTAATAACTTTCCTAGCTATTGCCAGTAAACACCAAAAGCGTTTTTGTTGTTTGGTTTCTACAGATAAAGGAAGTTGAACATTCATTACTATTATTGATCTGAAGAACAGTTTTTAGACCATAACCCATTAAAAACATACTTCTCTCTTCCTAGTATACTTTTAATTTTCACAGCTCATAAACATGTGTACCCAGTCAGCTTTTACAACTTTACTACATCTCCAACAAACTGAATAAGTCATTTTACTTAAGAGATTTTATAGGGAGTATTCTGTGTGTATATTTCCACATTGAAACCTTCCATTGTAAACTTGGTTTGACTTACTATCTCTTGAGTTACTCATTCCACTCCAATCTACAAAGTTCCAAAGTTTTTCATAAAAACTTGTTTTTATAAGTAAGTTGTATAACTTGGACAAGCTTCCTTTGTAGGTCATTTTACCTTCAATTATAGCATTCATATGTTCATATAATGGGGGAGTAGTATTCTGTTTATCTTCACTTGTATTATCTACAAATTCATTTAATTTCTTACTGATTAACAGATTCATCCAACTTATTTTTCATTGAATATTCCGGTGATTTTGCTTCTTTTTCAAAGCAATCGGACCACAATACTCATCCATTTGTTTTTAATAACTTGATTTTAACATTGTTCTGAGTTTACTTAAATCTGTTGTGTGCAGTGGGAAAGCACAATTTTTTCTGTTTTGATATTAATCAAGTTGTAAAAACATACTTCTTGACTGTTTTAAGAGTTGATTTCATATATACAGAGTCAGACTGAAATAAATTTCATTCGAAGGTAAATTTTATTCACCAGATAAAAGGATTTTTACATACTTCTAATTTATCATATTTGATAAACTTATAGAAATTTAGTATAATCTGCTCCCGAATTATTTTTCATTCACTAGTGTAAGCTGAGTCTATCCAGAGTATAACAGAATTAAAATTTGCAGCAGTAGAATAAGATTCTACATGTGAGAAGCTAATATCACTATAGGCCCATAATCGTATATGGTTTCTATAAGCAGTTCTCGCATACCATAAGAATGAAGTTAACATTGTTTTAATTTTCTTTAAAAGTTTTTTTGTCAGGTATATCTCTTGAGTAATCATTTAATAAGTACTAAACCTATCCTCAAAAGTAAAAATTCCATTTTTAGTAACAAGTAACACTTCAATTATTTTTTCAAAATTATTAATAGTCTTACTCACATCTCGATAGATTTTTATTCCTAAATATTTTAATTCTTTTCCTTCCCAGTTCTGTTTATATTTATCTTTAAACTTGCTATGTAGTCATTGTTTTAACACTAAAGTTTTATTATTAAATTTCAGCTACAGTACTTTTTGAAACTTTTTTCAGTTTCCTCATCTGATTCTTCAATTGAATAACTTAAATCACCTATAGTTAGTAAAAGACCATCTGCAAAAAGCTGTATTTTAGATTGACAATTCTTGTTAATTGAGAATCAATCATTTTTTCCATGCTTGTTATACTTTTAGCTAAGGGTCTGAGGGCTAATGTAATTAGAGGGGACAAGGGGCACCCTTGCTTTGCATCTTTGTTTAAAGTGAATTATTGATAAATGTAAGATCCAATTTTAACATATGCTTTGGAGTCTCTATACAGTTTTTTTAAATGTTCTAATTATTCTGGAAATGCAAATGTTTCTAAAGTTTTAAACAAGAAGTTCCAGTCAAAAGACAGATCAAAAGCTCTCTTGAAATCTAAACTAATGTGGGTCAATTTCTTGTTCATTTCTTTTCTAAATCTAAGATGTTTACTACCCTTTTTATATTCTTATATGTTACTCTATTGAGTATAAATCCTGTTTAATCTTTATCTACTATATTTGTTAATGTTGTAGTGAAGATGGAATCAAATATTTTATAGTCTACATTTAATAATGAAATAGTTCTATATGAAGAAACTAACTTATTATCCTTTCTTTAAGTATAGGTGAGACTACAGGAAGTTTCCCTGAGGGAGGAATTATGTTGTCACTGAGTTACCCTGAAAACATTACTCAGTAATTCTAAACTATTTAACAGAAGCAGACTATATAATTCCATACTTAAGCCATCTAACCCCGGAGCTTTACCATTTTCCCTTTTTTAAAGCTCCTTTAATTTCTGTTAGGATAATAGGCTTATTCAACAGAAATATCTGTTGGTCATTGAGTTTATTAGTAACATTTTCCTTTAAATGCTTGTCAATTTTGTAATCATCAGTTTTATTTTTATCTTTATTAAGATCCTTATTAAATTATTTACAAATATTAAGCATTTCCTCTGTCTAAAGTAAGCTTTTTAGTATGAGGATTTGTGATATTATTGATTTGTTCCTTTTGCTTAACATCTTACTTCTGTTAGCTAATTTGTATAAATTTTTTGAAGTCATCACATAACTGTGCAATTTTATTTTTTCTAAAGCTATCTTCACTTTATGCATTAAAAGTATTTGACATTTTGTCATTAATTTTAATGACTTCATTATTATCCAACTTCTTTATTTGTTGTTCACATGTTGCTTTGTGTATTTCATATTGTATTTCTACTAACTCTTTATCCCACTCTTTCATTTTATTACTAGCCCATCTTCCCATGCTATCTTTAATATACATTTTTAAGGAGTCCCATAATATGACTTTACTAACCTGGCCATTATCATTCAAAGGTAAAAAGTTTTCAATTTGTTCATTGAGGTAACACTTAAATTATTTTAATTTCATCATATATACTGTGATTCTGTAAATAATTTCAAATGTCCTTATATTCATTAGTATATCAATACTTAGTGAATTATGATCAGGTAAATGACAGGGAAGAGTTCTAAAATTAACTTTATTAAGTAAATCTGCAGTGGCATACATCCTATCAATTCTAGTTTGTGTCCTGTGCACATAAGGACAATGACTGAAAAAGAATAACTTATATTCTGCTTTTACTATTAAATCAACTAAATTATTATTAGTAATCTGTCTGTTTAGTGTTTTAGCTGATGCCAGTATTTTAGCTTTCTTCTGTGCACTTGTATCTTCTATACTAGATATACAGTTAAAATCCCTTGCTAAAATTTAAACTACTATTCTTATGACTTTGTAGTAGGTTTTTTCACCTACTCTTGTTACCTATTCCAGGGATTCAGTAAAATTTAGCTAGAGTATAGAGTTTGCCAACATATTTAATTATTGCAAATGTATACATCCCTTTGGGATCCTTAATGGATTCCATGACCTTAGGCATTACAGTAGATTTCCTCCAAAGTATAAGTAGTTCCTTTCCTCTTTTTGTTAAAAGAAGCAGATGATGACATTTTGTAATGTAATTAAATGTTGTACATAGTTTTCTATCAAGTCAGTCTCTTGCAAGACTATAATGTCTTCTCTATTTAATTTTATATGCATCATTAACAATTACCTTTTATTTAATCATTGTACCTTAATAGATGTTGGATTAAAACTATCCATACTGTGTATTTATAAAGATTTCTTTTGAAAGATATGACACATTTATCCAACATATTAATTTAATTGTATATAAGACTCTAATGCATTCCTCCAACACAAAGCATTCCACATTTTTAAATAGATCCTTTCTGCAAACTAAACTGCTAAAACTCATAACAAAAACAAATACAAGTCTACACTTATAACTGTATAGATTGCTAAGAAAATGCAAGTTACCATGGATACCAAAGTTTGTAGTTTGTTTGTTGAGTAATACTATCTCTCTACCTTCTAATACCTAAAAATTCATCACAAAACTAGCAATAGCTGCCGTGACTTAAAGTAACTAATGTAATATAATAAAGTCAAGATAATAGGTGACTACAAATTTAGTTCCATATTTTGCCATTTATAACTATCCCCGTTATTACATAAAATGTTAATAATCCTATTAATCCAACAAATAGTGCACTAAATACCCATTTATGTAATACTTCTATAAATTATCCATTGAATATTCCTAAGTTATTTGCTCATTCAACATTATAATAACTAAATCTCTAAATAAATAAGTAGAACAGAGTTTGACCTGAACAGATAAAGATGTCTGTAAACTTACAGGTGACAGATAATCTTATAATAAACTATTATACAAAAAGGAAATCAATGCACGTGTATATTTATGCTAAAAGATACACACACATTTTGTAAATCTAACAAAACCTTTGAATTAAATTTAAAGTACAAGTTGTCCATCTCAAAATTGATATTTATCATGTTAAGTGTGTTAAACATAATATTTAAAAATCCTTTAGCTTATTAAACTACATAATATATGTACGTTACTGAGGTAAAAGAGAATGTCTTGCTATTTCTATGGAGTCAAAAGTATTCAAAGTAGATGTACTGATTCAGCAATATAACACTCAAATTTCAGCTCTGACTTATGAAATGAGTTATTTCAGATAGTCTTAGTGAATCTTAGTGAATCAAATAACATACAGTATTGAAAAAGCTTCAGAGTTCATGTTGACCATGCTTCAAATTTCAGCCTTCAGATTATTTTCAAATATTTTTATGATTCTCTGTGTAAATTATATGAGATCTTGTGTATTCACATTTCTACAGGTATATGTAATACATCTTTAGTATAAGCAGTTTATTTAAATGCATTTTTGTATTATTTTTCTACTAATATGTTACCTTATTCTATATAACTTCCATTTCTAAAATCTCCCGTCAGAGAGCTATTTAATCAGCTGTCCATTAGAGATTATAATATGTATGTATATTTCTTAACTTACTGATGCTACTTTTTTAATTAATCTTACATATTAGATATTTCATTCCTTGTATATTTGCATACTGTTTATCAGGTGTTTACTCTTCTTATTAATTCTAGTATTACAAGCAATCTTGATTGTATGTAAAATAACTCCTGCTTGTTTAATTTTGAATGTGCTTTTTTAGTTATTGTGGGCTCCTGTTCTGATCCAAGTTTCACATGCTGACATTAGAGTTTGATTACAGCATGTGAAAATGACAACTCAAAGCACACAGCAGTTGCTAATTTCCTCTGTACATTTCTTATTCTTAATTATTTTAAACTGTTCTAATCAGTGACAAACATCTGACTTCTTTCCATTAATATGCATAGTTAATAACACTACAGCATAAGCTATTAACATTCAGCAAAATGTAAGCAAATTATGTCAGCAGTAACTCAATATAAAACATTACTATAGCGTTCGTTTTACCAATTCTTCACTTTTAAGAAAATAAAAAAAAGAGTGTATTATTTTCAGTAGATTTCATAGGATCATAGGTGGTTACTAGGCTATTGGCCCTGAGGCCCTTATAAGCCTAGCCAAGACTTTAGCCCATGTTTAGAAAAATCAGCACTTGATGCCCCTGTCCAGCAGAGCGATGGGTGGAATCCCAGAGGTATAGTTTGTTTCCCATCCAGTAATCCAGGTTGTGCTTAAAAAGGGGTAAAGAGGTACTCTGCTTGATGTGGAGAAGGGAGTCTATTCCATAGATGGGGGAGTCTCTGGGACACAAATCTGTCTTGCCCAATAAGTCTTGTTGATGTCACAGACCAGGTTGTGGCAGCTCATGCGGGTTACTCGAGTGGAGCTTGACTTGTTGATATGCAGCAGTCCCATCAAGGTGAGGTCAGTGATCGCCTCGTATACCAGATAGAGGTCACCTCTGAGGAGTCTGTATGAAACTGAGTAGAGGGATAGGGCTTTTAGCCTTTCTGTGTATGGTAGACATTTGAGGCCCTGGATTCTCCTGGTGAGGAACCTCTGTGGTCTCTCCAGCAGCTGCATGTGCTTTGCGAGGTACATGCCAAAAGGGACAATGTACTCAATAATGGGCCTTATAATGGAAGAATACAGGGATGTTATGACCTCCTTTTCCCTGGATGAGATACCCTTACTTATAAATTGGGCCATGTAGAAGGCTTTCTGTACAACAGAAGCAACATGGTGGTCAAAAGTCAGGTTGCTATCAACGTAGGTGTCCAAATCCCTCACGACTGATTGCATGCTTAGGATGTTATTAATGTGATAATTTGTGGGGACGTCACTCTCCCCAAAGGGGATGAGGATGCATTTTTTAGTATTCAGCCTGAGGTCATGTTTCTGGCACCAGTCATTTGTCTGAGTGAGACCCTCTTGGAGGATACCCAAATCACTAGGGGAATTGATGACAGCACCCAGCTTGCAGTCATCTGCAAACTTGGTCAGCCATAACCCACTGGTTTTGGCCTGCACCTCAGAAAAGTATATCCCAAACAACAGAGGCCTCAAGACTGAACCCTGAGGTACACACCGCTTGTTACAGGTCTACTGCTTGAGGTGGCTTCCCCTATTTTGACTACGTGGGTTTTATCCATGAGCCAGTTTGCTACCCATTAGGTAACATATGGATTGATAACGAACCACAGCAATGGACTAGCATAAAGAAAGAACCACCAGCTAATGAGCCAACACACTTCCTCTGACGTTTCGGCTGCACGAGCCTTCAAGGAGTATAACATCACAAGTACACACCTGCCTAAATACAACTATCAATTATACAATTAAAACTAATTAAACAATTAAATAGTCTCCAATTCAAATCAACATTTAACCCCTTAGGTGACAAAGTACTATATTTTAAAATATACACAGATTCTTTAAATAGTTGATTCTTAATATTGTTGTCATCATACATGGAGATATGTATTTTTTCCAATATAGTACCTCTGAAACCATCACTTACACCTCCATGTACCCGATTAAAATGTTCCGCTATCGAGCTTTCCCTTTTATTTCTACCTGTATCCCTTGTGTTCCAAAAATCTAACCTTGAAAAGTCTTTTGCTGTCCCCTATGTAGAACACATTACAGGTTGTTTTGGCTGTGATACTAAGGGCATTAATTATGCCCTCAGTTGCCCCTGTAATTTGTTTTTTATAGGGGAGAGCAAAATACCTTTTAAGGTTAGATTATTGGAACACACAAGGGATATAGGTAGAAATAAAAGGGAAAGCTCAATAGCAGAACATTTTATTCGAGTATATGGAGGTGTAAGTGCTGGTTTCAGAGGTACTATATTGGAAAAAATAAATATCTCCATGTATGATGACAATATTAAGAATCAACTATTTAAAGAATCTGTGTATTTTTTTAAAATATAATGCTTTGTCCCCTAAGGGGTTAAATGTTTATTTCAATTGGAGATTTTTTATTTAATTGTTTAATTAGTTTTAATTGTATAATTGATAGTTGTATTTAGGCAGGTGTGTACTTGTGATGTTATACTCCCTGAAGGCTCATGTAACCGAGATGTCAGAGGAGTAAAGTGTGTTGGATGTCCTTCAAGGATGCATCTGCAGTCATAACATATGGGTTGTCCTGCCTCAGGCAGCCCTTCGGTCGGCCGGATTCCAAAGTCTGGGTCTGGCCTCGGCTGATGTCGCACTTTCCCCGGCGAGCTGGTGGCTCTTTATACTAGTCCATTGCTGTGTTTCGTTGTTGTGGTGTGGCGTACATGGCTAGTGATCCTAATGTTGACCTGCCTCATATTTTCCTTGAGTCTAATGGAGATGGGACTCAACAGTCTTTGGATAGTTTTCTTCTACATACAGAGGAACGGTGTAATTTCCATGGTAATGTGCAAAATGATAAAGAACTTGCACCAAAAATTTGGGACAAATGGGAGGAATATCACAATAAGCGGTGCCATAATCCTTTTGCTTCTGTTGGCCGTACGTTTACTTCTTCTCTCTCAGCTGATAACAAGATGTTGTCTGAAGAGTTGGAAAAATTAATGTGGAAAGAGACCTCAGTATTTTTCAATATACAGAGTCTTGAAAAGTATATTGAGTTGGATATTACACCCCATGGCCTTCGGGGTTATAAAGATCCCTCTTCATCATTTGATCTACAGAATGAAGCTGATAAAGAATTTTATCAGTGATGGATAGCGGCTGCCCACAGATGCACAATTGAGTGGATCAATATACTTCTGGAGAGAGAGAGAGGGTGAAGCAGCGTGAATTACAGGAACAAATCAAGAACACTTATTCCTCCTCAATTTCATGTTTGAATATGGATAATGTTGAGAAACTCTTGGTGGATGTTAACAAACTTACATAGTATATGAAGGGGAAATCGTGGAAAGAAAAAAAGGGACGTTCTTGAGAGACTTATGCGACTACGATAATGGTAGAGCCTTCCAGTCACGATCCAATCCCAAAGGGATGCGAGGTTCAAAGGAGAGGAAGGGAATGGAAGACTACGTATGAATACATCTGTCTACTTCGCAAGGCTTTAGTTCTTCATGGGAAGGCAATTATGATGATCAGAATGACTTCCCTTCTTTAACTAGAGCTCAACAAGAACAGTTTCAGTGAACGTTTCGGAAGGATCCAAATGCGCCAAAAGGGGGATTCCAAAGTAAGACGCGCCAGAGAGAATCCAGTAATGGACATGCGAGAGACTTGCAGCAGCAGTATTACAAAAGAGGTAAATGGTAATTTACCAAGTCCTAATGACTCTGACTCGTATATTGTAAATTTGTCTGGCTATGTTTTAAACAATGCAGAATACGCTGTTTTAAACTGTGGTTTAAAATTTATTCCAACGGTTATACCACGATTATACGAAATTAAAGCTGATATTTTTAGACTTTTTAGGAAACTGCATTTAAAAAAAAATGTTTTTAGCAATGTTTTCCCTGTTGACAATGTTGTGAATTGTGATGAAAGTTTGGATGATTCCATGAACGATAGTTTTTTTGTGGCATTCAGAAGATGATGTCAGTGCTTGCATGTTGTTTGATACAAGTAATATTGGCTTTAAAAGCTCGTTTCTCCCTCCCTTCACCCACGAAGGGATTCAGCATTTTTACTCCGTGTTTAATTTTGCTGTTGAAAAAATTTTTTCTGAATTTAAATTTACTTTAACAAAAGATGAGTGGAAAATATTAAATACATTGAGTGATCGGGATGATATTATTTTTAAACCTGCTGACAAGGGTAATAAGTTAGTAATTATGAGTTTTGGCCAATATATAAACATGTGCAGTGAACACTTGGATGATGCTAATACTTAATGAGAAGGTAGAAATGGGGATTTGCATAACAGCCTTAACTGAATATGGTGAATTATTGAAGAAGGGACATAGGCTAGGTTATTTTTCTCTGGAGGATATTAAGAAGTAGTTTGGGATGGAGGGTTGTAAGATGGCTCATTTTTACTGCCTTCCAAAAATTCATAAATCCTTAATTAACCCTCCTGGTTGCCCTATAGTTTTTGTAAAATAAGGCAGATTTTTACATCATTATATTCTACCTAAAGTGCAATTATTACCTGCATATATAAAAGATGTTTGATTTTTTGAAAAAAGATTGAGGCTGTCCAATGAAATGTGAATATGTATTGGATAACAATATATGTAAAAAGCCTCTACACCACTGTTAACCATGACTTTGGTTTGAAAGCTGAGATATTTTTAGGACATAGTCCAGCTATGGAATATATCATTGAGTTGCTGGATTTCTGTCTGAGAAATAACTTTTTTGAATTTGATGGAATGCTATTTAGGCAAAAACAAGGTACAGCTATGGGGGCATCTTTTGCCCCCTCTTATGCCAACCTGAGTATGGATATGTTTGAGGCTATATATATATATATATATATAGAGAGAGAGAGAGAGAGCATTTTTTATAAATATGTAAAAAAAAAGTACTTTAGGTTTATAGATGACCTAATTTTTCTTTGTGAGGGTGGTATTAAGAGGTGTAGAGTTTTATAATTGAGCTGCTTAACAACAGATTTAGTTTAAAATTTGATGGGCTTAAGGTGGGCCAGAGTGTCCCTTATTTATATGTTCTTTTGTACAGTAGTGGGGATAATAAAATTCATACAACTGTCTATAGGAAATTTGAAAGTGGAATACAGTATTTAATGGCCCAAATTTGACACCCGCCTATCCAAGCCATACCCTATGGAAAGTTTGTATGTATAGGCTGTGTAATAACGAGGAAGATTATGTGAGGGAGATGGGGAAAACTGCATGCATGTTTAAAAGTAGAGGCTTTAGTTATGTATTATTGGATGAATGTTGGTCTAAATTTTGAAGAGTACATCCCTAGGACATCTGTGAGTGGGCTGAAATTTAAATATTTAAGTAGAAACCAGGAAAGTTATAAGAATAAAAATATATATTTTGTAATGACGTATGGTAGTTTAAGTAAGATTCTGGTGAGTTTATTGAACTTTTACTGGGGTTATATCTTGTCCCTTAAAGATTTGAATCAGAATATTGGGGAAGTCCAAATAATATTTTATAGAAGAGAAAAAAATTTGAAACACTTTTTAGTTAAATCTAAATTCATGTTTCCCTGTGATACTGTTCAAAAAAGTGTAATAGAATATTGAACTACCCCTTGTGGAAGGTGTAAAGCTTGTAAATATATTACTAAGAGTTTTAGAAAAATTAATGGATGTTTTTTTCAGGCAAAAGGTTGTTTTGGCTGTGATACTGAGGGCATTATTTATGCCCCCAGTTGTTCCTGTAATTTGATCTGTATAGGGGAGAGCAAAAAGATTAGATTATTGGAACACATAAGGGATATATGTAGAAATCAAAGGGAAAGCTTGATAGCGGAACATTTTAATTGGGTACATGCAGGTGTAAGTGATGGTTTGAGAGGTACTATATTGGAAAAAAAAAATATCTCCATGTATGATGACAACAATATTAAGAATCAACTATTATTTAAAGAATCCGTGTATATTTTAAAATATAATACTTTGTCCCCCAAGGGGTTAAATGTTGATTTCAGTTGGAGATTTTTTATTTAATTCGTTTTAATTGTATAATTGATAGTTGTATTTAGGCAGTTATGTACTTGTGATGTTATACTCCTTGAAGGCTCATGTAGCCGAGACTTCAGAGGAATAACATATGGATCGATGCCTAGTTGATAGAGTTTATTATGCCAGCATGGGGAATAGTGTCAAAGGCTTTGGCCAGGTCAAGGTAGACGGTGTGCCCAGTCTTCCCCTTGTCCATGGTTTTGGAGACTGTCTCAAAGAAGTCGACTAAATTTAGCAGACATGACCTCCCCTTGACGAAGCCAAACTGTGTGTTTAGAGGTTGCCAATGTTCTTGTTAATGAGGTCCATGATAATCCGTTCCATGGCCTTGCAGATCAGGTTAGTTAGGCTGATGGATCTATAATTTCCCGGATCGGTGGATGCTCCACCTTTGTGTAAAGGGATGACGGTGGCTGTCCTCCACTTAGCTGAGATGAAGTCAGTACTCTGGCGTTTTTGAATAGGGTGCCTAATGGTGTGACAAGTTCCTGCCTGAGTTCATGTAAGATGCAGCCTGGGATGTTATCGGGTCCCATGGAGGCTGTATTTTTTGCCTTTGAGAGAGCATTGATGACCTGTTCCCTAGATATAAGGGGAAGGGGCAGGTACTGAGGATGTCCTGATTTACTGATGGGGGTACAGAGGGGTAAAGTTTTCACTGAATCTGTCAGCCAGCAAGTTTGCTATATCTACAGCATTTGTATATGTAGTGTTCTTGACCACCATTTATGAACCGATCTGGGTGCTTCTTTTGAGGTTGCGGACATATGTGAAGACGGCCTTATGATTGTCTGTAGTAAATGTGGTCAATTTGGACTCTAAGTTTGCTGTGGAGGATTTCAGTAGTGCTCTTATTTGCTTGTTCAGGCTAAGGAGACATTGCTTCCAATTGGGCACCTGCTCCTTCTTGGTCTTGGACAGCAATTTTATTTCATTTTGTTATAGAGTTTATTTATTGCAGATGTCCACCAGACAAGTTTACTTTTCCTTGCGGAGGATGATTTAGTCTTGTCGGGTATTCTTGATTCCATGTGTCTATATAAATGTTTGTATAGTGCATTGGTGTAGTTTTGGATATTGGTGTCCGTTCCTACAGAGGGGGAGGGGGCTGTGAAGCTGTTTATATAATCCCTCAGGAGGATGTAATCAGCTTTGGTAAAGTTTTTGTCTGATCCTAGCTAGATGGGGATTGGGGAAATGGTGACTACGAAAGTGACCGCTTCTCACATACATATTTGAGGAAAAGAAAGCTTTCTGTTTTCACAGACATCAGTGATGAGCTGTGACCTAGATTTTCTTAGAACACCTCAAGGCAGGAAGCAAGGCAAGCAAGAGTCCAGCATTCTGATACAGCTGAAACATTCTTTTGTTCTCAAGCTTTCTTTAAGTGTTGCTTGCTTCATAAATTACCAGTGAGAGGAATGTGTTGCACAGGAACAGAGAAAACAAAATCACCAGCACTTTAATAGTTTTAATTAGCATATTACTTAGATTTGACATTTAGTTACTCCAGCAGTGCACATACTAAGCAAAGTTAAATAAAATAACATTGTTAACATATATAGTCTTAATGGTGCCAATTCTGTTGCTTATAATTTAATGACATTTTCTTACAGGAAGTATTTGTTTAATATTTAGAACTACATTTGCAAGCTTAGTTAAATGAAATATGTTAAAGGAAAACTCCACCCTAGACCTATTTTACCACCTCAAAATTCATGCTTTATCTGTAATTTTAGCCTGTTTTTCCACAACATGGCTACCAATGGGGCTTGATGTATCCGTGTGATTTTGTACTCCCTCAATTCTTTCTCTTTCCTGTAATGCTTTGTATGACTCATGCCAGACATAAGGAAGTAACCTTGAATTCCCATGCCATTGACATATAATGGGATTTGGGAGGGTCACTGTTATTTTCTTTACTTTCTGTAAAAGGACTGCTTTTTTCCGTCTCAACTCTGACCTTATTTTACACTACACTTAGACGTTTTCCAGCTACAGCCAGAAAAGTAAGTAAATTCCAGGTCTTTGTTCAGGGTTTTCTTTTGTAGTCTGGGGAATTGATTCTCCAAAGGTCTTTCAGTGCATTGACCGTTCTAACACCTCTGTACTAGTGTGGGGGGAGGGGACTATCAATTCCTCTTGAACTACAATAGAAAACACTGAACAAAGACTTGCAGTGTAGTTACTTTTCTGGCTGTAACGGGATAATTGGATAAAGTATAGCGTAAAATAAGGTCTGAGCCAAACATAAATGATCAAAGTTACTTCCTTAAGTCTGGCACGAGTCGTATAAAGTATTATGGGAAAGAGAAAGTGTTGAGGGAGTACAAGATCACGTTGATACATCAAGCCCCATTGGTAGCCATGTGGTGGAAAACAGGCAAAAATTACAAATAAAGCACTTAGAGTGATTTTGAGGTGTTAAAATAGGCCAGAAAACAAGTTTTTTTTAGTTCTAGGTTGGACTTTTCCTTTAAGTTTTTTAACTGTAAATATATCAAAAACACTAAAACTAACCATGTATATTCCTCATCGTGAAAAATGTTTTAGCTTAAAATATAAATGCATACTTGCATATGTTTTGAAGCTTAGTCCAATACAAACCTTTTACTTAAAGGGCAAGTCCTGCAGTCAGTGAACAAATGCCACTTGTTTTTAAGCTTTTTAATTTTAGAAGCGATTTTCCAGGAATTCAGCTCAGTCTCTTGAGGGGTGTTACATTCCATTTTTTCAGTATTATTATAGTTAACAAAAGTGGATGCCTATCTCCAGCATGTCAAATATTTTACTTCCTTCAGAAAGAAATAGGCTAATACAATCATAGGAGGTTATTAGACTAACGGCCCCAGGACCCTTACAAGCCTACCAAGTTCAACCTGTGTTAATTATTTGATCTTGCAGAAAACACCCAAGTGGCTTTAATGTTGTTCATTTTAAGTTCCTTGATCAGTGGCAAACAGATTTTTCTTTTACTGGAATAATCATTGTCAAATCTGACTATATATTCACCTATTTTAGTAGGTGGAATGGACCGTGCAGTTTTTAATGTTTGATTTTTTCCATAAACTTAACTATAATTGAACGTGGTGGTTTTTCTTCTACAAAGGTGCCGTCAGGGATCTGTGTGCCCTTTCAATTCCAGAAAGTAAAGTTTCAGTTAGATTAATGATTTATGCAGCTAGGATGTTAAGTTTATTATATTGTCTCCCTCATATTTAATAAGTTTTATATCGTCTCCCTCATACTTTTCAGGTACACTATAAAGTCTGATGTTATTTAATCTCAGTCTATTTTGTAGATCACCTTTATCTGTGCAACAGTTATTTTGTTTTAAAAGAAATTCAGTCTGGGACTTGCCTTAATTTATTGTCCTATTATGATCATTTGAAGCTTCTTCCATAGTGCTGATTTTGTATACTTTGTTTCATAACAATTTCTAAATGTTCCATCTTCTTTCTGATCTCCTCTTTGAAATGTTCAACACTGGTGTCCAGTTTGTCTTAAGTAATACATCCTGAATACTAGATATTATTGATTGGATGTCTTTAACACAAGAATTCTGAATGCCATTTCTTGAGTGGCTCATGTTGAAGTCTCTTCTTTCTTAACCAAGCAGTTGAAATTCTGACAGGAAAATTACAGCTTTTGAAGAACTCGAAGCTGTAAATCTTTTCTGTGACTATTAATGAATAAAAGTTGCTAACACACATCTCCAAATTAAAACTGATAGGTATGGATCAGTGTGGCTTTGTGGAGGGGGGGAGGGCAGACATTTGACAGTATTAACAGAACATTGATGATCCAGAGGGAAAGCAGAATGTAAGAAAATACCACTGTTGTTGTTGGGTCTTGATGCAGAGAAAGCATTTGACAGAGTAAGCTGGAAATTTATGAGCAGGGCAATGGAAGCATTTACATCCCCTGATAAAATTATAAGGTTGATTAGGAGGATATACGAGGGATCAGAGCAGAAAATTTAAGTGGGTGGGTTCCTCTCTGGTAATTTGTGCTTGAGCAGAGAAACCAGGCAGGGGTGTTCTCTTTCCACTTGTGTTATTTGCATTATATTTTGAACCATTGGCAAAAAAATTAGTTACTTGGACATTCAAAGTTATAATTAGTATGGTAGTCGAGGAAAACTGGCGCTATTTGCAGATGACATTATTTTCTACCAGACAGAACCAGAAAAGAACATTTCTTTGTTGTAGAACATTTTTAGACAGTTTCAGATCTTTTGGGATACAAAATGAAGCTAAAGGCAATAGCTGTAAATTAAGTACCTACACATGAATTTATTCAGCAATATCCGTATTTATGGGGACATGATAAAATGATGTACTTAGGGGTATAGACTGAAAGTCATCCCATTGTGGCAGCTAAGGATGTGTGGAAAAAGACTAAACAAAAGATGATATAGAAACTGAGAAATTGGAAGCTCTGTTATATGGATAAGGATAGTAAGATAGAAGCAGTTGAAATGTTTTAGTCTCTTTAGTGTTATTCACGGGTCAGGCATATTTTTATCAACCAAAGGAGAAGTTTTGGATTGCAATTAATAAAGAGCTGAAGGTTTTTATCTAAGAGGGGAAAACAGAAAGAGTCAAGTTGGGATAAGCTGATTCTTCCAATTGAACAAGGCGGATTGGGATTACACGAGATGAAGGGGTATTTCAGAGCTACACAGCTGAGGCTTTTATATGTAGCAGAAGCAGAAACCTGCAATTCAAAGTGGAAAGGAATAATAATGAAATGGGGGGGGGTCAAGAAACGAGGAGAGACTGGGATTTTGGGTGCAGATCTTTTAAGGAGAATAACAGTACATATAGAGTATTATATTTATAAAGTAGCAGTACGTATTCTAAGAACTAAACCAACACCAGAATGAAGAAAGGAGATTCTGGAGATAGGGATGACTGCAGTTAGCGATACAGACAAATAGGCAAGAGGGGTCTGGAATATATTGGAGAAAACTGACAACAGAACAAAAGTACTGGGAGCAAATAACTAGAGAAGAGAGAAAGGTAATAGAATGGGAGGACCCCAAGAATTTATTTGGACTAAAGGATAGAGATTGCCTTCCCTGTCAAGGATTGATATCAGAGTATAGGCAAAGTGAAATAAATAGTGGGATCCTAAATTAAAGATCAGTACTGGTAGAGTTTTTAGTAGACTCTAGAACAGAAGCTGCTGTTAAGGGAATATTTAGTAGAGCATGTAAAATATTACATGATAACTATAAAAATCAGAGGAGGTTAGAAAGGATTGGGAAGAGAGACTGGATAAGTGATTCATAAAAAAACAATGGAGGGATATATGTATGTCTCCCAAATATGCAACAAAATCTGGAAGATTTAAGAATTTTGCTTGGAAATTTTTACATAAGTATTTAAATATCTTAAGTAGACTCCAGAAAAATTTTCCTCAAATAGACTGCAAATGTTAGAAGTGTGATGTGGAAGAAAAAGGTAACTGGGAATATATTTTCTGAGAGTGTGATGAGTTGGCAGACTTTAAAGATTTCCTGCAGACTACGCTATCACAGATACTGGGTGAGCAATTTGGTACATCTAGGGAAAGGATTTTTGAGTTGTGATACAAAATTGGAATTGCCTAGACATTGTAAGGCATTGCTGAGTCTAATTATGGTGGTTGCCAAAAAAAAACAATTAGTAGAAAATGGAAATCAAAATCTAAATCAACAGTACTAGAAGTGGTGAATATAGTAACCAAGATAAAACAACTGGAATTGGGATCTTAAGAAAAAGTAGGAGCAAATTACTTAGAAAAAATGAGAATTCTGAGAACAATACATACAGGGGGAGGAATAAGGTTTAAAAGAAGGCAGGATTTGAATGAGCTATGTAATGTTTGTCTGACGATGATTGGATAAATTATAAGTGGTGATTAATATTTGCAACTAAAATTGTCAGTATGGTTTGTGATGTATAATGCTCACAACTAAGATTGCCAATATGGTTTGTTTTCATTTGTATAAATGTATGATTGCCTATGTCATAATTTATACTTTTTTAAACAAGAAATATCTTTATTAAATTATCTCCAGATTTAAATTTTTTGATTATATTTTCTGTCAGAAAAAAGCTTTCTTTCACCAGTTGCTGCTGTCAGTTAACCATCTTGGCCATGCCCCAGCAGAGCAAAGTCCAAAGATCTTTTGAAAACTGCTTTTTGCTGTGCCACTATTCCTTGTCATCTGTCATTGTCCATTGTTAGTACATAGCCCAAAAGTAAGCCATAACAGAGTAAAATATACTTAAGTTTTTGTTAAGCACCTCTAAGGGCTGCTAGGATTGGTTCTCGTTTTGGGGTAGCACTTGTGTTTCTCCCAATTTCAGAATGTTATTGCCATGTTCCATGTAATACATAGTAGCAGCATTTAACATAACAGTTATTTTTCCAGAACAGTCTGTACTGCATAGTTTACAGTTTAGTTCCCCAGTATATACCAGTGCATGTAGCAATGGCGAATGAAAGTTACACTGACCTTGACTGCTTTACATGTGTTTGTACATGCCTTTGGTGGCTGTATAATTAATCATAGGTGTGTCTTCAGTTTAGAAGAAAATCACATTGCTGGTTAACCTCTTTAAAACATAAATTATTTTAGTAACTGCTGCCCATCCCTAGTTTGTCTGATTTGATAAGTAGTGCTCCCAGTGTGTTGCAAAGTTAGAAAATGGATGTACCTTTGTTGATATGTCTATTTCTAGTTCCAGCAAGAGTGATCACACTTGCTGTGATATCACATTGTAATATGATAAATTAAAAAAGATTGGTAGTATTAATATGATAAATTAAAAGATTGGTAGTATTTTCTTGAAAATTAAGATCTTACATATAGAACATATTACTGACTGACCCTTAGAGGTTTTGAATATTTCACCAATTTAAAATGCATTATAAAACACTAGTCCTCTTTCCCCTTTATTTGCTTTATATTTAGAACCGCTGTTAAAAGAAAATAAGGACTTGGAATTTCAAGGATATAATTTGTACATTAATCAAGAAAAGTTGGCTCTATTTGCAGATGGTATTATTTTGTACCTAATAAAACCAGAAAAAAGGACATTTTAGTGTTGTGGAACATACTGAGACAGTTTCAGGTATTTTCAGGGAATAGTCTTTATACTTCCCTATGTATTCAGGCATGTCCAAGAGACAGCTCCCAGTGTACTCTCCAGCCTACCTGATTAGCCTGGGCATATTGAGGCAATGCTACAACTGCCTCATGTACACAGACAACCCTCTCCTCCTACCACCAAACACTAACACTTGTGAGAGGTGCACTTATGCAGCCAATCTAGAGGCAAAGCTCTCTCCAACCAAGACTGGAACAGACACTCAAGAGGAGAAGGTAACAACTCGCAACACCCCACTCACAACACATAGGCCAACTAAACCAACACCTCCACAACCCACATATAGAAACACCAAGACATATACGGAGGCTCCGATTAAAAATCTAAATCTGCCTAGGCAACAGAGACCTCCAAAGCAGACACACAAGCAATCTCCTCCCACCAATACACCCCAAGCAACACATAGCCCACAAACTCGGTGTGCCGCACAACCACAGCCCATAAGGCAAAACAACATACCCAACACACTTGTGATAGGTGACTCTATAGTTGGGCACACCGATGCCCCACTCACCAGGCTGGACAAAGAGAAGGTTACTGTCAGTTACTTGTCAGGTGGCAAAATCCGCCACATAACGCATGCACTCAGGTCACTACAAAGCAAGTACAAATATGACTCTGTCATAGTCCATGTTGGTGTAAATAACCTGAGACATACCTCCCTGGACTACGTAAAAAGAGACATGGAAGAGCTCTCCGATCTTGTAGCCCAGGCAGGTATGACCCTAGCCCTGAGTAGCATCCTGCCTTCACCAAAAATGGTACCACAGTACAAAGATAAGATGATCAACTTCAATTGGCTATGCTTCTGGTGTCATTCAAAGGAGATCCAGTATCTGTCTGGCTGGGATGGCATGCTTGACAGGCCACGATGCTTCGCCAGAAATAGCCTGCACCTGTCTCCCCTGGGATTCAGAGTATTGGCCAAGGTTCTTGCCGCCCCTATAGTGCCTTTTTTAGGCACGGCTCAAAAAACAAACCCACCAGCATAAGAACTACAGGAAACAAAAAAAACGGAGGGCAGTGTTACTCACCCCCACACAAGGAAACCATCGTAAAAAATGTTTCCAAAGCGAACTTCACGCTTCTCAAAACTGAGGTGACCAACTTCGTGACACCCTGCAGACGGATAACACAGTCAATACAGTCACGACTGCTGAATCCTACACAAATGCACTCTGCAAGCACCTGCATGAGTGCATGGATCGTGCTATCCTCAACAAAACCAAGACACTATCCTCCGAAAAAAGGAAGCCGATCTGGCGGTCCCCTGTCATTAACAAAACTCTACAACAGAAGGAAGAAACTGTTGCAAAAGAGAGTAAAAACCCAGGTATGGAGGAACTCCCTGACGAGCCTCAGTAAGAAACAAAGATCTCTCATAAAATCCTCCAAAGCTAATTTTGAAAGAAAAATTGCCACGGATTCCAAAGACAACCACAAGGCATTCTTTAGCTATATCAAGAATCTCCATGGCAACAACCCAATCTGCACAGAGCTACAACAGAATGGCACAAAATATACAGAGCCAGCTGATATTGCCAACATATATTGGCAGGTTCAGTGCAATCTCCCCCCCCCCCCAAAGGGCCCATAACTATACCAGATGGTTGTAGAGCCCTGGCAATCACAAACACACAGGTAGAAATGGCACTCTGTAAAGCCAAAAAACACAGCATCCATGGGACCTTACAACAGCTCAGGCTGTGTCGTACGTGAACTCCAAAATGAACTAGCCTCCCCACCTAAAATTCATGTTCAGCCACAGCCTCACCATGAGCTATGTGCCCACAGAATGGCACACAGCAACAGTTATCCCATTCCACAAAGGAGGAACCACCACAGACCCCAGAAACTATAGACCTGTTATCCTTGACAAGCCTGGTTTGCAAGGCCATGGAGTGTATCATCATGAACTCATAAACAAAGATATAGGTAACCTCCAAACTCTGGATGCTACCAAATTCGGATTTGTAAAAGGTAGGTCATGTCTCCTAAACCTGGTAGACTTCTTTGAAACAGTTACAAAGGCCATAGACGAGGGCAAGGTTGTTCACACAGCCTACCTGGAGCTCGCTAAAACCTTTGACACTATCTCTCATTCAGGAATCCTTGATAAACTCACCAACTTTAACATAAACCCTTATGCCACGAGATGGGTGGCCAATTGGCTCACGGACAGAACCCACACAGTAAGAGTTGCTGACTGCAGATCCAATTCCAAACCAGTGTGACAATTGGAGTACCCCAGGGTTCAGTCCTGGGAACCCCTCCTGTTCATTATGTACTTCTCTGAAGTGCAAGCGAACACCAAGGATCTATGGCTAACCAAGTTCGCAGATGATTGCAAACTGGGTGTCATTATCGATTCCCCCGCTGACATATAGACATCCTGCAGAAGGGCCTTACCGAGACTGACACCTGGTGTCAAAATCATGGCCTCAAACTAAATGCCAAAAAGTGCATTTTCATCCCCTTTGGCAAAAACATAGTACCCATGAATTACCATATAGGGGGAAGTTCACTTAACACAGAAAGTGTGATGAGACCTTGGGACCCAAGTGGATAGTAACCTCTCCTTTGATAACCACATTGCTGCAGTGGTCAGAAAATCTTTCTACGTGGCCCACTTAATCACAAAAGGGTTCGCATCAAGAAATAAGGAAGTCATCATTCCCCTCTACTCATCACTTATCAGACCCCTCATTGAATGCAATGCTCCATTTCGGATGTACCTCACAAGACACCTACAACAACTTGAGAGGCCCCAAAAGTACCTCACCAAGAGGATCACTGGCCTCAAACAATTTCCCTATGCCAACCGGCACAAGAAACTCAAACTCTACTCGGTCGCATACCGCTTAATCCATGTAGACCTCTGTCTGACATACAAAAGTATGTCGAACCTAGAATTATTGGACATGCTCCACTTGAAGAAATCCCAATCTCCCTGAGCTACACGCTCTAGGAACCTAAACCTCACCACAACAATAAATAGGACATGCTGTAGGGATAGATTCGTGTCCCAGAGACCTCCCATGCTCTGGAACAGGATTCCCATCCACATCAAGCAGAGCTCGTCTGCACTATTCAAGAAAAACTTTGATAAGTGGATGGGCGATAGGAAATTCATCCCTGGGTTTATGTCTGGGACACTGCTTGATAGAGGGGCAGAAATTTGACAATACATGGGTGGCGAA
Organism: Protopterus annectens; assembly: GCF_019279795.1. NCBI lineage: Eukaryota > Metazoa > Chordata > Ceratodontiformes > Protopteridae > Protopterus > Protopterus annectens. The sequence goes on along the minus strand of NC_056732.1, from coordinate 711,369,289 downwards.
AGCCGATACACTGTTGGCTAGGCTTGCCTTGGCCCTCTGAGCGATAGCCTAGTACCTACCTATGAACCTATAAAGATAAAACAAAGGCAATAGCTGTAAAGTATGTACTCACATATGAATTGGTTCAGCAAAACACATTTTTATGGGGACATGATAAACTGAAGTATTTGGAGTATGGATTAAGAAGGATTATGTTATGGCAGGTAAGGAAATGTGGGAATAGGCTAAACAAACGATAATACAAAAACTGAGAAAGTGGAAGCTCTGTTTTATGGAAATGGTTAGCAAGATAAAAGCAATGAATGTTTTTAGTCCCTTTAGTTTTGAATACAGGTCAGATACATTTTTTTTATCAACCAGTTGTGATTGGCAATTTATAGAGTTGAAGAATTTTATGTGGAGGGGAAGAGGGCAATGTTAAAGTGGGATAAGTCGATCCTTCCACTAGAACAAGGTGGTTTGGGTTTACTTGATTTGAAGGGGTATTTCAGAGCTACGCAGTTAAAGCTCCTACACAGTGCAAGTAGAAAGCTGTTATTCAAAGTGGAAAGGGATGATGAAATAGTGGGGAAGCTATAAGAATAAGGAGAGATTGGGATTTTGGATATAGATCTTTAAGGAGAACAACAGTAGCTATATAGAATATATATTTATAAAGTAGCTGACAGTATTCTAAGGACTAGGCCACAAGGGAATGGAGAGAGAAGATTCTAATGATGGGGCTGACTGCAGTTAGGCAAGAGGGGGCTGGAATTTATTGGAGAAAGATGGCAAAGGAACCAGGGTACTTGGGAGCAAATAATTAGAGAGGAAAGGTAATAGTATGGGAAGAGGCCAAGTACTCATTTGGACTGCAGAATAAAGATTGCCTTCCCTATCAAGGACTGATATCAGAGTACAGGCAAACAGAAAAGAGTAGGAAAATCCTAAGTGAAAGGCAAGCAGTGGTAAAGTTTTTAGTAGAATCCAGAACAAAAGCTGTTGTTGAAAAAGGGATAATTCTTAGGTCATATAAAATATTGCATAATAACTAAAAATCAATAAAACGAGATTAGAAAGGATTGGGAAGTAAGACTGGATAAGTAATTCATAAAGAAACAATGGGAAGATGTATGCATGGCTCCCAAATACGCAACAACATCTAGAAGATTTACTCATCTCTGCTTGGAAGTGTTTGCAAAGATATTTTTTATAAACCAAGCAGGCTCCAAATATTTTTTCCGCAGGTAGATTGCAAATGTTGGAGGTGTGATAGGGAAGAAAGAGGTAATTGAGAACATATTTTTGGGAGTATAATGAGTTGCCAGAGTTTAAAAATCCTCAGCAAACTACTTTGTTAGAAATACTAGCTAGGCAAATTGGTGTAACTAAGGAAATGATTTTTTTGGAGCTGTGATACAGAATTGAAATTGCCTAGACATGGTAAGGCTTTGCTGAGTTTAATTATTGTGGCTATCAAAAAAAAAAAAAAAGCAATTAGTAGAAAATGGAACTCAAAGTCTAAACAAACTGTACCGGAAGTAGTGAATATAGTAACAATTAAAAGAACTGGAAGTGGAATCTTTAGAAAAAGGTAGGAGCAAATTACATAGAAAAAATGGGAACAGTAATGCAGAATAATGTTTTGGAAGAAGAATATGGTTTAATGGAAGGTAGGAACTGAATAAATGACATAATGTTTGTTAGACGATGACTGTATAGAAGATTAAGTGATATATAATGTTAGCAGCTGAAAATCTGTCAGTACGGATTGTTTCATTTTATATAACTGTATGATTGCCTATGTCATAAGTGATAATTCACTAAAGATATTTCCTGTTTAAAACAAAATTATGAAAAGAACAAAATGAGGAGAAAGCTGTGTGGTTAGAGAAAAGAAAGTAGTATGGGGAGCAACAGATTGACCAGGAGAGGAAGAACATGAGCAGACTTTAGTTTGCTGTATTTCATTACACTCCAGGTCTGAATTGTAACTTGTTTCTGTGAAGTATGTCAGTCCTATATAGGTCATTCATTGAGAATGCCTTCTAAACTCCGTCTCAAAATGTTTTAGATTTTTTTAACACAGAAGAACATCTGTCATTGAAAATGCTTGATTTTGTGGTGTCTTTTAGGCTGCAATGCATGTGGCAGTAATGTGCATGGATGTTATGTAGTGCAGTAGTGTTGTGAAAGTAGACAGTTACATTTTAAGTACTTTGGAGTTTGTGTAGTTAGCATTATTTTCAAAATGGGAAGGAAGTAAAACCCTTTAACCAAAAAAAAAAAAAAGTTTCAAAGAGCTCCTTAAACTGTGGTTGTCTTGTTATTGTGTTGTGATTTCAGCCTGAACCAATCATGCATGTTTAGCATGGAACCGATTTAGAGCTTTGTGAGGTTACCACTTTTCATGTACTGCTGCTGTAGATTGCATTGAGCTGAATGAATGTTTAATTGGTTGTGAAGAAAATCTCACACTATCTGCAAAAGCAAAGAAAATCCAGCTGTTGTATACATACCCTCTCTGAAGAGCATGATACTGTAAAATTCACAAGACAATATTACCCCCTAAGTTTATCATATTTCTGAACTTGCTGTAGAATTTTATGAACCTTGTCTGAAAGCCATTATTAACCTGAATCATGTTACTGAATCTTTCCGTTTAAATTTATTTTAAAAGGTGTGCTTGAATTACCTGCATACAGAGACATGTTAAGCAGTAGTCTTTTGATTCACGTTTTGTTGTACAAATTTACTGTCCCTACCTGGACCTGCTTAAATTATTTTTCAAATGACTAAACTTAATTTTTACTTTGGAGGAAAGCTTTTTTTTTAAGCATACAGAGATTGAATGGGTGTTGGAGTCCTGTTATTGACAGTGTAGCTGTACAAAAGAGTAATGGCGTTTATTCACATGGTCAGAATTATTAATGTTTAGCCTTGTTCCCAGAGCGTATTAGCATTTTACGCAGCGATTATGCATGATTTATTGTTGGTACTGAAGAGCCATTGATGAGCAAGTTTTTAATAAGGTGTCAGATCTGTGGGATTCTAAGTAAAATGTGTTATGCCTGCATATACAGTAATTGATTTATTGAATGGAAGTCTTGTAGCAACCTGTGGATGTTCTGATAGCCTGTACCACTGTGATTGCACCTCTGTGATTTTAATCTAGATACTGAGTGTAGTAATGTATTTTAAAGGGGTAAGGTAGATTGTAGTTGTCACTTTGTATCTGTTTTGCAGTATCATCATTCTCTCTCTGGCACTCATCTGAATTTTAGATGCTTAGTAGCCCCTTAGGGAATTTGTAGCAGTAGAAATAAAATAAAAATGGTTATTTGCCAATGCTTGAGAATTAATGCTTAGTCCATTACATTAAGGGATGAACTTAATGAATGTTGACTTGAGCACTCAAAAATTAAATTGAATTATTAGATGAATAAAAGTGTTTGAAACCTATGAATGTAGCAGTGCTTCTTTAAACATATGTTTGATTTTGTAGTGTTTTAGTGGATGATAAAACACTTTTAAAGGAATATTTCTAAAAAAAAAAATAACTGGTATATAGTCTACTTACATGGTGCACTTGTGATGCTTCAGATATATTTCCTGCATTAATGTTTAGCTTTGATTTATTAATGTACTGTGTGTTAAAAGTTAATCCTCATGACCGTGACAGGTAGCAGGTTATGCATTTAAAATATCCGGCCACTATATGAAAGTATGACATCCGAATTCCAAGGATTTCAAGTTAAGTAATACCACCCAACAACACCCATGCAGCATGTTATTGCCTTTAATCCAAGGGAGGGTTAGTTTAAATCAGTTGTCTCCTTTATTTAAACCAAGTTGCCACTACATTGTTGTCTTACAAATAGTAATTCTGGAGGGTCTTAACATGGGAGATGCATTCCTGTACAGTGCCTGGTTAAAATAAATTATTTCATTTTTGAAATGATCTTAAAATGAATAACATTGATACATGAAATTCAGCTAAAATTCTTGCACTTGTTTTTAAAATGCTTTTTTTAAATACATATGCAGTGTAATCAGAATTCTGTTAAGGTAATGGGGTATTTTTTCTTAAAACCCAAGCTCTTAGCATAACTAATTACTTCTCTGTATCAGAGTATTATTGAGATTGTGTTGTATCTTAAGACAACTCAAACATTTCTTTTTCTGTGAATTAATGTTCACTTGTGTAAAAGAAGGTTGTATATAAAAATGCATTTGTTTGTATAGAATAATCAATTTGTGTATTTCACAGTATTTTACTTATGATGTTTATGATGTGAAGTGAAACTTTTCTGTTAAGGTTTCTTTTGGGCTATTTCCAGAAGATACTAAACAGCAGATGTTACCCATGGCAGAGGCAAAACCTCTTTGAAAATATTGATTAGGAAGTAAGCAGCCTGTGTTTTGCAAGATACAGCTGTAGATATACAAGTGAAATTCCCTTTTCTGTAAGAGAAAGAATGCAGTTAACCTAATGTAGAAATTCATTTAAGCTAAGTGAGATAAGACACACATTTCAGTAAAGGTTTGTCATTCAGAAAATCCATAGAGATTTTAAGCAAGAATTTAGAAGCTGCATGATGGGTGACTGGTAAAAAGCCATCATGGAGACATCAGCATCTTTGAGAGACTAGCAGTTAAGTGCTCAAGACTCTGAAAACAGACCACTCCTAAGGGTCTTGTTGGAGCTTCCATCTGAGCAGACAAGACAGTGAAATGCTAAAAGATTGCTTCCTAATTGCAGGACATTATTATGAGTTAAATGTGAAACAGGACCATAAAGCAACTTAACATCAGCAGAAAGAAGTTAAGTGAAAGGGCAGAAAAGCTGTATGAGTTAGAAAGCTAGAGGATCATCATTCAGAAGATGTTTTGTAGCATACAGTGGTCAAGAGGGAAGGGGAGAGTAACCTTGGAACTGAAATTAAGTAAAGTGCTAGGACCTTGAAATAGGGGCAGATAATTGAGAAGAGTTGTCTATTTGTAGTCAGGTGCGTGGTTTCAAATTATTCTGAAAATAACTTTTTAAACAGGAAGTATGTCTTAGCAGGTAAAGATCTTCGGAGATATTGAACAGTTTGCTGAGTCTGCGCTCAAATTGCAGCTAAGCTCTTCACTAGGAAGCAGCCAGTAAAGGAAAATGTTTCATAAGACCAAAAGTGACAGAAAAATACATAAAGTTGTGTAAATGAGTCATTAAAAATATTTGAAGTAGATTATGTGACAGAAGGTGTAGAGTACTGTAAACAAAAGATTCATTTTGATTATGCAACAGAAGGTGTGGAGTCCTGTAAACAAAAGATTAATTTTGAGTCTGCACATAAAACAGTATGTTAAGACCGAATATTTTAGGATAGTGTGTAGAAAGAGATGTCAAGGATAGGATAATTGTGGAAAAAGAGAGAGGAACCCTAATTTTGGAAACAAAATTTTTTGTTTTTTGACTAGAATTTCCTGAACAAAATATTTGAGGCTCTTAGATATACAGCAAGTAACAAAGAGTAGAATGAGTGGCTTTAATGGATTGCTGTCAGAGTGGGCTACTGGAACAACCTAAAATGTATGTATGACATTTGGCAGTGATAGAAAGCTTAAACAGAGAACAGTCCACAGCATTTTAACATCAGAATTTTCAGAGCCCATTACTGTCAGGAGGGCACAGAGTGAAAAACATTTGTTCTTATTTTTGAAATTTTTTTTGACTCTTGTCATGTATAAATGTGTGCACAGAACATTGTGGTCTTTCCTTCCAGTGGGCACCAGACCTGTAACTTTTCTAATGTTTCTGTTAAAATAGTCGACTAAAGAAAAATGTGTTAGAAATAAGTAGTCTGGGCAGTGAAGATGTTTATATGAGATTACTGAACAAATATCAGGACTAGGATGCTAATGGTAAGAAAGAAAAAAAATGTTTATAGATTTTAAAACCGTAATAAAAATGTCATATTTACTTGTATGTTCAAAACAAAGCTAAGAATTGTGCTGCAGTCTAGGTTGGTAGTTCTGGCCCTTTGTGTCCAGAAGCATCAGTAAAAAAATTAAATTATACATTATGGAGCATTTTTGTGTTGATGTAGAGGTAAACCGTGAAAATAATGTGTTAAATGTCTATCTGTAATGTGAATCCAGGAACAGAGGAAAGAAAAATGCAATCTTCATTTTTGGATGATGAGATAGATTTGTTACTGCACTTTTCAGGAGGGGATTGGTGGTGGCTTATTGGATCCAAGTTGGCTGAAGACAAAGAAAAACAATGCAACTTAAAGCAGACTCTTAGGGTATGACTACTAATTAAATTAAAAGTTATCTTTACTAAACAAACAGAAGGGATAATAAAGGAAGTGCAGACACAAACCTGCACCATTTACCTTTCCTTTTCCTTAAGGTAAGTGGAGTGGGGTTAAAATTTATTGCGTAGGTGTGTGGAATAAAATGTGGACAAGTGGTGCAATTTAATAGAAGATAAAAAAAAATAAAACAAAAACAATGGAGGAGTAGAAAGCAGATTTGCAGCCAAAGTTAGTCTAGTTCTACTTTTATATTGAGTAGAAGACATGCAACAGATGGGTAACGTAAAAATTAGAAGTTGTCTGGAGTTGATTATTGATTTTGGTAAATTCAGAAGAATTTTTTTTTTTTTTAGCAGTGTGTTGGATTGGCATGTAAGGAGCCCAGAGCATTAAATGTTAATTTTAACACAATACGGTTGAAACTAGTTAGGGATTCTTTAATAGCTGAGAGGCATTGTTAAGGAAGAAAGTATAATTAAGGAGAATCTTGATAAAAGAAAATATAGAATGTTGGGGGAATGGTAAAAGAACAGTGGTCAACTGATATGAGCAAATGGTGCAATTTAGGAGAACTGTAGTACTTTAAAAAATATTAATGTTGAATCTGAGTGTAAATGGATTCTGCAGATATCCCAGTTGAGAAGCAAAGTTAATAAGGGTAAAGAATGAGTCTGTGGTCTTAATATTCAGACAGCATGTCAGAGATCTCCTTTGAAGAGGTAATATAAAGGAAGTTGCAGTTTTATCAAAAGAATGAAGAGATTGTGACTGAGATTATGTGCTTATCATAGAATTTGATTGGAATGATAACTATCTCAAGTAAAAAGACTGCTAAAATAAGGTTATATATTAAGTCAGTATGCCTCAGTCTTGATGCTTCTCCCGGAAATGCCATCTACTGCACTTTTCCTAACAAATGTACCTGGAAATGATCATCAAACCTCAGACGTTGCTTCTTACAGTGATAGCTGAAAAGAATAGCCTTCATTCTACAGAAACAAACATATATTTAAGAGTTTGTAGGTGGTGTTTTTGTTGGATGAGAGATTATGGCCCTTTCAGTGATGTAGTGATCAGGATGTCATTAGGGGGCACTTCAATCCAGTATGTAGCCCAGAAGAGTTGGACCGAGTTTCCATTGAAAGCTTTACTGTTTTGAGTAGAGGAAGTAAATTTCATTTTTTCATGACCATCTTCTATTGGAGATCAGAAAGTTTAGTCTCAGGTGTACTATGTGTGTTGACTAAGCTTGCCTAAAGACATCATGTTGTAAAATGGCACTGTGGACATGAAGGTGCCGGTAAGGTCAGCATTTCCTCACATTGTACATTTAACACTTAGGAGCAACCTAAGGAGTAGGTAAATAAATTCTCACTGTCTGTGGATGATTGTAAACCTGAAATTCAACTGTCATCTCAAGACTGTTCAGCAATATCAGTTTGCCAATAATCTAATCCTTTCTGAAAAGGATGGACTACTACTCTAGCAGATTAATGTGGACTGATAACTTTGTACAATTTAAGAAATTAATGGTACAGTCCAAGTACACTGTCCTTTGACACTGGGAAAATCAGAAGGTTGTGGTTTCTAACACCAAGCAAGGTGCTTAGGTTTAAGTTGCGATACTAAAAGTACAGTGCAGCTTCGGGAGAGTTCTACACTCCTGACCTGCCATCCTTTGGGTGAAACATTAAATCATGGTGCCATCTGCCTGAGGTGTGGTACTCATGTATATGACTTATTTAGAGACAAATATTTTTTATTATTTTAAATATTTGGATGTTAACATAAGACAGAAAAAAACTAAAGTCATGCATCTCATAATACATTAAAAGAATGGACAACTACATATATATCCCTTTAGCTATGCTTTGAGTAATGTTTACTTTATTCTGTCTTGATATTCAGTATAACATTACACATTTTCTTCCCAATGTATTTAGATCAAACTTTTTGACGGAACAAAAAAGTGTTGAACAATTCCCTTTTTTAAATTCCAACCACTTCCCCATTTACAGTGTATCTTCTACAAGATCGGTCTATTAATGTCCAAAAATCTAACATATGGATATACAAAAGAAACTAACTGATCTGGTTTCAGAGATTTTTTGCAGTGGTAAACTGTCATGATTTCCTGTTCTGATATCCCAGCCAAGCACATTTATTTTTTAAATTTCCTTGTTCCCACACACTTTGAAACTGGGTGCATCTGCTTATGGCACGTGCACAACAATGTTGTGTACTAGGCTAGGAGCATACACTTGTTTCCTACACTGGTTAGTTGTTTACTGTTGGTCATACAGTTCAGGTCATGATCCTAGCATTTGTTATTGAAAAAGGTTCTTGTACTAAAAGCCTAAAATGGTGAAACTTTTTAGTATTCCTGTGGTTGACTTGACACATCATGAGTTGGGATCCACACTTGCACTTTATTTGCTTCCTTATAGCTGAGCACAGCAAGAATTACCATAACTGCCAGATCTTTGATCAGACAAACAGGAGATTAAGGGCAAAGCTCAAAACTTAGCTCAGCTTTTTCATAATAGTGATATGGGAGGGGGGTATCCAGAGCAGAAATTAACTGGAATATGTGATCTCAGGTTAATGTTAGAATAGTGTAAGAAGATTCAGGAGTTGGAGGCCATAAAGCAGTCATGTCCTCCTCCTGCTAAATTAGCTGATGAAGTAGTCTTGTATTTCTCATGAGTCACAAACTTGCCTTCAGTTGTCGAGGGGGTCGAGCTGACATCACTTACTGGCAGCAGTGCAATGAATGAGCAAGGAGCTCCCTCTGCAATTACATTGGTGAGGTTCATATTAGTGCATTAAGCTGCCTGCCTCTTCTCCCATATTAAAGCATCTATGCCTGAGCATACCAATCATTTTCATGTGAAAAGGCAGTGGTAGCACTTGGGACTTGAGGTGTCTTCAAATCAGATTCCCCCAAGTCTTACAGGAGTCACCATCCAACAAAATACAGTTTTCTATGGATCCTTTTATTTAATGGGATACGTCTCTGCAGGAGCATAGCCTTAGGTAGTATGGGCTAACACTATTAGCTAGGTCCTGCGCGAGTCTATCAGGACCAAACACTGCAGTGATTGTGTGCTTCTCCATTCTCTCCCATTGCTCTGTTTTTGCAGTTCCCTGTTGAATGCTTTAAAAGACTGTCAGGGATAATGAAAGCTCCCCTGTGAATCATCCATTTAGACAACTTGTCCTCTGGGGAAGCTTTCAGGCTAATAAACCTCTGTGGAATGTCTTATAGCTCCTTTGCCTCCTCTAGGAAACTCCTTAACCACTGCCTGTGTAAGAGTGACAAACCCTAGGACATCCTATCTGTGGACCCTGTCTTGGAGGATGCTATATATGCAGCTGGGAAATGTACAAATTCAATTTCATCTGCTCCTAAGAAGGCTAATGCTGTGTACAGGTCCCTTAGTAGAGTGCAGTCTCTTGGAGATCAAGCATACCAAGGTAAATTTCTGTATATTTATTTGGTCCATCATAGGTCCCAGAGAGTCGAACATTTTTATACATGGCAGAATGTCCTTTGGACAGATTATATAAGAGGGTTTTCTACTCGTCCTTGTTAAGATTTGAATCCCTCAGCTATTTGTGCCACTCTGTTATGGGACCAAGCCATCTTCACAGACTTAAGACAGCAGGAGCAGAGACTGCTCTGCTCTGCATATGTTACATACAGCCTGTTCCTCTCCTAGTGGAAAGCTATGGTTCATAGGTTTATACTAGGCTAACTGCCCTAGGGCATTTATAAGCCTAGCCCAAAGTTATGTGGCTTACGCCGCCCCTTATGTTAGAAATACTGTGCCCATTAGTTTGTTGTGCCTCTGTCCAGTAGTGACACAGAGATGATTCCCGCTGTCTCCTTTTCTTTGCTCTGAAAGCAATGAGAGCTTTTGTCCTGTCTTGGATCTCATTGACTTTAGATTCTGGATGACTACACTGCAGTGGTTATTCCTGTGCTGCTGCAAGGTAGTTGATTATGTTGCTAGACATGGACACTTTCTGGCACATCACTTTAAGGGTTCCACACAGGAAGTTACTCACGATATCCTTCCCTATCTCTGTTCCAGTATCCTTTATGTAAGGGATCACCTGCAAAGGATATCCCAACATACAGCCAGTATACCAAAGCTTTTATTTAGTTCTTATAGGCATTGTATGTCTTGTGTATACTCCCCACGCAAATGTCAGTGTGGGAGACAGATTCCCCATAAGGGCTGACATGCCAGTGTTTCTCTTGCTTGGGTGTTTCCTATGATCATATGCAGTGCTCTCTTTGCTAGCTTTTGTGCCCAAGACCCTACGTAGTCCTCTCCCCTCCTTGTCCATATATCTGGAAAACCAGTAAAGCTGTTTCTTATTTTAAAAAAACAAAGAGGGTATAAATTGAATAATTTATGTAATGTTGCTTAGGTTATATGATATATAACAATATATGTGAAGTATAATGCTTGTAAATGTTAATTTGTTAATACAGTTTAATTACTTTTGCATAAATGTAAATTTGCCTATGTCACAAGTGATAATTCAATAAAGGTGCGTTTAAAAAAAAAAAGTCTTAAGTTGTTGGTTCAAGGTGCTGTGGTGGAATCCTCCTGTCCCAAGGGCAAGATGTCTGCCAAAAAGAATGCAAAAAAGGTCTGATCCAACTGCTGTTCATCCTTCCCCCGGGCATCTCTCTCATAGTTGGTGAAATCCCGGAGGACCATCTGTTGGTTGCTTCGGATTCCTCTACTGTGACCCGGTTGAAGGCTGGCATGGATCCCGCTCCTGTCACGTCCTTGGAGGCTTTTTAAATGTCTGTACCTGTTGAGGGGGAACCTCAGCTGATTACATCCAAAGGACTGAGGGAGATTCCTCAGATCTTAGTAAGAGAGGAGTTTCCTACAACCATTATGGAGCCACGCCAGGGATCTGACCCTCTGAGGGTGTTTTGAGCAGACATCCAGCAGAAAAAGAAACAAAAAAACAGAGCAGATTTTCCCTGTTAAGTGTCCTCAGAGTGAATGGCAGGATTTCACTCTGGGTTTATTCAATGCTTTGATAGCCTTGAAGCCTCCTCAAGAGGTTTCTGTACCCCTTCCACTGCACTTGAGGCCTAGGAAATTTGATTCCTTGGTTGAGGATCTGGACACGGTGGAGGGGGGGGGGGGTCCTTGGCTTTTTCTTTCCAAATCCTTTCCTCCTTGGAATATGGTTTAGAGCCAGAGGAGTATTCCATAAGTCCAGATTCCCCTTTGAAAGAGCTCTCCTTTGGGCATACCATTGCCTGTATGATGGATTAATTTAAGTGGGAAAGTCTCTGAGATTCCATCCTATAGATGGAGTCTCCCAACCATTTGCTATTCCTCCTGTTCTGGCTGTCCTTCTGGGTAACTTCTTGTTAGTGTCTGTAGCCTCTCTCAGCCTTCTGCACCTAAGAAGCCTGACAGATTCTATAAAGTGCCTGAGGAGTGCAATTTTTTTTTTATAAATGCCCTTCTGCTTACCCTTCTGTAGAGTCAGTTTCTTCTGACAAGCCCTCCAAGTTGCTGCCCTCCACCAAGCTGCTGCCTTCTGCTAAGGATAATAGAGCTATGGAAAGGCAGGACAAGAAAGTTAACACTGCTGCCACTTTATCTTTTAAGGCCATCAACTATCAGACTTATTTGACCAGGTATGTTTTGGCTGTCCTTCCCATGTTTCTTAGGTGGTTTCTGACCTTCCTGACTGATGGCAAGGCTTTGGCCTTTTCCGTGCTGGGCTCTAATTCTCAAGTTGCCTGCCACTCAATCAAATGCAGGTATGATGCCGCCGATACCACTTCCAGGGCTTCTTTCTTTGGTTCAGTTCTGAGGCATTATTCTTGGCTTTGCATGAGGACATTAAGGCCAAAATTATGGATACACCTTTAGATAATAAAAACCTTTTTGGATCTGCTGATGCTGAGCTTTTCAATTCTGTCCAAGACAAAGACAAAACCTTGCAGGAGCTAAAACATATTTTTGTTTCTCCTATTCCTAAATTTCACAGGAATTATCCCTCCAAATTAAGGCAATTTCGCCCACCTACTAAGGGCAAGAAGGGCTCTAGGCATGTGCCTCCTGCTAAATCTCTGATACTCCTGATACACAGATATTTGCTTTCCAAGGTAAGCCTGGTTCTGTTGGACAGTTTGCTTCTTCCTACCTTTGGCCAGGTTCCCTTGTCCCTCCGTTTTCCCTGTCCCATCCAAATTGGCTACACATCACTTCAGACTCTTGGGTTCTGGCCATTATACCTCAGGGATATTCATAGTTTCCCTTTTTCTGGCATTTTTCAACCTCCTCGAACAACTTTCTCACTTGCTGGAGTTTCCTCACTTTCCTTTGGATCAGGACACCTTTCAAGCTGTGCCTCCTGCCCAGGTAAGTGAGGGATTTTACTCCAGAGTGTGTTTGGTCCCACAAAAGGGTGACACATGTTGACCAATTCTGGATCTTTCCCAGCGGAACATCTTTTTCAAGATTGCTTCCTTTCAGATGTTATCTCCCCAGACATTATTTTGTATTCTTCTACCTAGACTTTTCTGGTATCTCTAGATCTCAAGGATGCATACCTTTGCATCCCCGTCCATCCCCTCATCAGGAAATATTTACAGTTCTCTGTCTCTTCCTTGCAATTACAGTTCTGTGATTGGCCTTTGGCCTGTCAACTGCCCCAAGGGTATTCACCAAAATCATCGCTCATGTCATTGTTTCTTGCAGGATTCAAGGAATTCAGATCTTTCCCTATCTAGACTATCTACAAATTCAAGCTCCTTCCCCCACCACTCTGCTTCAGGATCTCAAGTTTGCTACTCACCTGTTACAGAGTCTGAGGTTCACCATAAACTTCCAGAAATCAGTTCTGATGCCTTCACAGGATCATATTTTCCTTGGCTGCATACTGAGACAATTCTCTTGCTGGCATCTGTGCTTGTGCCCAAGGCTTTGTCTCTATTTGCCTTTTTCCAATCCCTTTTTCCTCTGGCGTCTATCATGGCCAGGGAATTTCTCAGGGTTCTCAGGTTCATGGCTTCCACCATTCCCATGCTCCCTCTTGCCATGCTACATATGAGAAAGCTTCATTGGTACCTCAAGTCTATGTGGCTTCAACATTGCCACTCCTTGGACTTCTCTTTACCTTTCTTTCCCTGTCTGACACTCGAGCTTCAGTGCTGGATTCATCAACTTTCTCTCAACCCAGAGCTTTCTCTTCAAACTCCAGTTCCAACTCCGGAGCTCTTTACAGATACCTCAGACAGGAGGTGGGGTGCCTTCTGTGGCCTCCTAAAGGTTCAGGGACTCTGGCATCCTCATCAGAGGTCAGACCGCATCAGTATAAAGGAGATGAGGGTTCGGCTTCTGGCTCTTCAGGCTTTTCATTCCCTCATTCATCCCAGGTCCCTCAATGTTTTCACAGACAATACCAACCAGCAAAGGTCTTATCCTCTTTGCAGACTAGATCTTCAGGTCTGGGATCTAGCTATCCAGTGTTCAAGTGACTCTTCAGGCAGTTTTCTTTCCCTTGAAGCACAGTCTAGTGGCAGGCTGCGTGAGCAGGTCCAGTGCACAAGCTCACAAATGGATGCTTCACAGAGATGTGTTCTAGGACATTGTCCATGGGTGAGGTATTCCTGTTGTAGATCTTTTGCCTCCACTCTGAACAGACGAATTTCTTTGTTCTGTTCCAGAGTCACAATTCCTGTGACTTGCAAAGTAGAAGGCCCTGTCTTTTCCTTTGAAAGGAATGTTTCTGTATGCCTTTCCTCCCCTTTCTGTGTTACCAGGATTTTAGCACAAGATCGGACAGGACTCTCCAAAAATCTTTCTATTGACTCCCTTTTGTCCCAAACAGTGCTGGGAAATCATATATGTCCAAATGGAAGCAATTTTCTATCTGGTGCCTCTTTCACCATCAGGATTCCCTGTCTGTGGAGGTTCTTCTGTTTCTCCATCATTTGTGTGATCTGCTCCATGCTAGGTTGATGTATTCTTCAGTTAAATTTCACCTGTCAGCAATTTCTACTTGTCTGCCCTTGACTTCTCCTGTAGCCTGTACATTTGAGGACAAGCACTTTCTTAAAGGCATCCTTCATATCAGGCCTCCCAGGAAGCCGATTCCGTCATCCTGGAACCTCAGTTTTATAGCTGAAAAATTTACTCTGGCTCCTTTTGTGCCTGATTTTTCAGCTTCCTTACAACATTGTAATTGGAGGACAGTACTTCTTTTGGCTCTCACTTCAGCCAAGAGAGTATCTGAACTTCATACTCCCTTGGCTATTCCTCATTTCATAATGTTCAACAGAGACAGGGTGTCTCTTCGTACTAATCTTTTTTTATGCCCAAGGTGGTCAATGAGTGTCCATTAATTAGTCTATTCATCTTCCTTCCATTCTTCCTTCTCTGCAGTCTGCCAGTGAGAAAATTCTTCATGCCTTGGATTTGCATAGACAGCTCAGATATTATTTGGTTAATAATAGTCATTCGCAAATCTGAGCAGCATGTTGTTTCCTCACATCCCAGGACTTTGGATTTGGATTTTTCTAAGCAAACAATCTCTTGCTAGATTTCTAATGCCATCTCCTTTTGTTATTCTTTTCATGGAAAATGTCTTTCTTCATTGTGTGAAGGTGCATTCTACTAGGACAGTTTTCTTCTCTGTTGCTTTTTTCAAGGTTCTTTATACCAATTCCTTCCTTGAGGCTGCTACCTGGTCCTCATTTTGTACTTTCACTAATCATTACAAGTTGGATGTTATTTCCAGGGCCAGGATAGACTTTGCCAGGGCTGTCCTGCATGGGTTTGTAGAGGGCTGTTCTGTGCTTTCCTTCTTCCAGGCTTACTCTTGAGCTCTTATACTCTCCCTTAGGTAAATAATATTGCAACTGCGATATGGGAGGATACAGTACAGTTGTTTCATCATACCAGTAGATATGTTTCTCTTCACTGTTGGAATGTTTGCTCTCTCCCTCCTCCTTCCTCTGTTCTAGCTCTTGCCCTGTCTGTCTATTGCTCTCATGGCCAAGGGTTCATATGTCATCTTTCTTTCTCTTTCTGGATGTACATATTCTCCTTGTCCCTAAGGGCATTCTGTTCCTTCTGGGGCTTTTTCAGTTCTGAGTGTGTGCATCCATACCTCACCTTTATGCCCTATGCCTTGTGCAGGGAGCATGTGTGGTGACGTACAATGTCTGTAAGAACTAGAGGCTTTGGTATACTGAAAAGGACTATCCTTGACAAAGGAGAGCCATAGGAAAAGAATACTGCAGTAGTGAAGAGGACATCTACTGCTCTGGTAAGATTTTAAACAACTGCACTTTCACTCTGAATAGGCATCACTTTCAATACAGATCTTGTATTTGTATTCCTGTGCTTCCAGAAAGTTTAACAAGCTGTTTGTCATGATGACAGAGGCCTTGCAAGAGGTTTTCCTGCTGCCCTTCCTCGGTGAGTGTTTTCTGCTAGCCCCTTTGATGGCTTCTATGGTCCCAGAACCTGGGGTCTCCATGAACTGAGAGATGTCCTGCTTTGCATGAATTAAAGGTTTTCCTTTCATCAGCTCAGAGTTGGACATTAGCTGCTTGTCTTTGGTGTCCTAGAGATGTTCATGTAAGTCGTAGCCTCAGTAACTTGCATGAGTTTGCAGTGGAGGCCTTGAGATTTGATTGATATATTTTGATAAAAATTGTACTAACAAACTCACAATGTGAGTATCTGTAGGGAGGCCATTTGTTAGATGTCTGTGAAAAACTCATCTCCTTTGAAAGCTGCTGTTAAGCAGTGAAGCTGTATTTTTCTAGGGACCTAAACCTTGTTACCACAATAAACAGGAAGTGCTAGAGGAATAGATTCCTGTCCCAGAGACTTCCCATATTTTGGAACAAGCTACCCATCTATGTCAAGTAAAGTTCCCCATTAGCACTCTTCAAGAAAAATCTTGATGAGTGGATGGGAAATAGGAAATACACCCCGGGGATCACTTCTGTGGCTCTGCTTGACAGGGGCACAGGAAATAACTTTCTTGGGTGGCGTAAGCCAGGGAACCTTGTTGGCTAGGCTTACTTAGGCCCTTGGGCATATAGCCTAGTACCTACCTATGAAGTGTTCTCTTTGATGTAGTTATGAAGTTACATCACTGGCTGATAGTTTGCTTTTTGTGTATTTGTATTTTGTCTGTTTTCATCTGCATTGTACCTGGGACATGGCTAAATGGATTCTTGTGGACAGCCAATTTACTCAGCTCTCAAAAATATGAACTAATAAATAAGTAAACATTGTGTGGATGTCATGTGTTTTATACTACCTTGACCGAGAAGAAAGGGTTGGAAAGTTCCATTTACCTATCAGATCAACAGCACATGAGTGCACTGACGCATATCAACAGCACTTGAGTGCACTGACGCATATATTTTTATGTACACCAAGAAGTTTTATATACAGAGTAATAGATACTGGCCTGTAATCATGTCCTTTCTACCAGTTGCCTTGTAAAGGAACAGCTCTTACCCACTTATGAACAGTCAAGTTTTGTAAAAAGAAGGGAAAGCATGCAAAAACAACTGCCTTCTGCCTGGATGTCCTCCAGTGTTTCACATTAACAGAGACAACGTTCACTATCTTTCTTAGCATTGGCAGCCTGCTTGCAGTGTAGCTGTTTCTGCCTTCTAGTTTGTAGTGCTGTAGAACTTCCATCAGTATGATTTTAGGAGCTGTTAGGAAAAGTCAGGTTTATTAGTGTACAAAGGTAGCAGTTTGTTTACAACTGTTGGCTGTTTTCTATCTTCCTAACTGGGAGTGTATTCTTTCTTCTGTTAACAGAGGGTCTTTCTCATTCAGAACTTGTGCTTCACTTTTCCTCATGCCAGGCATCCAGACTTCCATGTAACATTTGTGCTGTTCTTTCTATATTCCCAGGTGAATATAGAAAGAACAGCACTATGTTCATGTAGTGTGAGTTGATGAGTTCAGGGGGAATAGTTTTGTTTGGGATGAGAGGGAAGAGGATATTCCTCCCCAGTGATCTTGAACATTTTAAAGTAGAGGTCTTCTCTATATCTCCAGCTTCCCGGCTTGCAAAATTATGACTTTGACACTAGCTATTAGATGGCACCTGAATATTTCATAACTCACAGCAGTTGCCCAGTTTTATGCAGTGTAAGATGTATATAAATAGTCATGCATTAATTTCATTTGAATTGGACAATAGTATGGTTCAGTTTGTACAGGTTACATAACCTCTCCCTTTCTGAGGAAGAAATCCCACTGCCTAATCAGGAAAAGTTTCTCATTGCACAGAGCGCATCGTAACTGGGTAGTTAGTTACATGCAGATAACCTTTTCAATAGTGTCTCTGGATTCATGAATTAGTGTTAGAAGCAGTGATTAAGAAGCACTTCTCTAAAAGATTTTAGAATTAGTATTTTCGTTTTTTTGTTATAAATCAGGTAATTTCACAGATCATTTTATTACTTTTAATGCATTTTTAGTACATTGTTTAATTTGAATAGATATTACCTTTTCAATTAAAAAAAATAGACAGGGTGCTTGGAAAAGAACTATTTTAGAAGGCATAATTTTTCGTGTACCCAAGGCAGTTGTTTGGTGTTGATAAGGAACATTTTGTTTCTGTTACTGTCGTAGTCTTACTCCCTTGCTGTCTGAACTTCTGATCTTGTTTCTAGTAGCCATTAACCAAGATTGCTGTGTTTAGTATTTGCAGAGACGGCAGCTGGAAAATTCACAAAGGGTAAGCAGAGGAGAGCCACCTTTGCCAGAAGAGGACATAAGCAAACTGTTCAAACCACCACAGCCACCTTCAAGAATGGATACTCTGCTCACCTCAGGTGAGGTTTGCTACAGCAGCATTGATTTATGTAAAATGTTAAAAAAATGGAAAGTATTTTCTTTTTTAAAACTACTTTTCACTACATGCATGATTATCAGACAAATATTCAGAAGTCCTTCAGGTGAAGCCATCTAACATGCATGTTTAGTAATAAGGTTTTAGATTTTGAAATCAGATAGGTCTTTTGACATGCTGATGCCAGTAACAGTCTACATGATTTTCCTGTTTACCTCTCCACCCTTTATAATTTTGCAGAAGCAGTGTGTCTTTGAATATTACGTGCTATACTGTATTTTTTGATAAGTAAGGTCCAAAACAGTGGTGATATGTAGTTCTAAGTAACGTAAAGGGCGGTAATTTGGGTTTGCAACTTGAATATGTGTTGAGTGATTTCATCAGTTAGGGGAGTTAGTATCCTGTAAGAGTGCTGGTGTCTATAATGCTACCTGTGCTTTTCTGGCATACTCTATTTGAATTGTGAGGAAAATGGGAAGGTGCTGTAGCAGATAAAAGGTCACAAGTTAACAACAACAGAATAAAATAATTTGTTATGGATAGCAGTAAACAAGTATCAAGTCTGAGGGAGAACTGTAGTGATCCATCTGTTAAAGATTTGTTGAAATTTACCTAGATTTCCATCTCAGTGCTGTGTTCCTATTTTGCTTGATATAGTGCAATTCTGCATCCAGATGTAATATTTGCATGGCATATTACAGAAATGTTTTTAATCGCTGTGATATTAGGTTTTCAACATTGCCATAATATTTCCTAGAATAAAACCTCTTCATTACAATTATGTGCATCAACTTTGATGATTTATTTCATTTGAGCAGTTAGGTAAATCTGAGTGACTAGTACTTTTATGATGGCGACCATTGGAGAAGGTAGTAGTAGTAGTATGCAAAGAAATGCAGACATCATTTTGTGTGTGTGTGTGTGTGTGTGTGTGTGTGTGTGTGTGTGTGTGTGTGTGTGTGTGTGTGCGCGCGCGTGCACGCGCATGCATCTGTGTTCAGGGAATACTTGCATGTGTTTGTGTGGGTACGTGGACAGGTGGGATGGCTAATGTAGTCTTCCAGTTCTGTTTCTTTCTCTTTAATCACATTTAAATCACATGGGTATGTGCTAGGTCATGTTTAAGTATTTGTTCCAACCTTCCCACTTTTTTCTGTTGTGCTGAAAAGCTTCCCACCAAGTCACAAACTTATTCTGTTCAAACAGAAGAAATAAAAGTTGGTTCTTGGCCTCACTGTCTCCAGCAGTGAAGCACCCCATTCTAGATCAGGCCTTTTTTGCTTTTGTAGGTAAAGAATGGCCTTCATATGGATCACTATTAAATTAGAATTTTTGACCTATATAAATTGGCCACAAGACAGTGTCTGTCAGTATCCTTTATTCCTGCAGCTCTTTAAACGCAAGACCATTGGCCAAATGCCTCCCCACGTATGGACACAAGCCTGCATCCTGAATAAAACAGGATGACAGCCCATGCCATCTTCAGTTCATTTTTGCTGCAGGAGTGTGTACTGCTGGCAGTAAAGTTTGTGCTATTCTTTTTAGTGTATGGATGCAGAGTTTTTGTTGAAAAGTGACTGCAAAAAGATTAGTGCCTTATAGGAAAAACGCTTTTTTTTTTTTTTTTTTTTTTCTTTTTCTTGTAGTCAAATTACATATTGCTTCTTGATAGGAGAATTTGACTAAGAAAGCATATCTGGTATCTAGGGTATGCCTTTTCCTGGCCTGAAAAGCTTCCTGGAATGCGAGTGACAGAGCTCATAAGAATTCACATTCTAACTGCCTTTTTTCTTAGAGAGTTTTATCTCTCAGTAAAGTGCCAAGTTTTTGTAGGTTTATTTAAAAAAATGGAAGGAGGCCATACTTAAGAGTTAGCTGATACAGAAGAAATTGGAAGCAGTTATACAAGCATTTGAGCAGTCTTTGGTGTGTTAGGTGGAAGGCCTTCCCTCTGAGAAGGCACCTAAAAAGGAGCAGCCTCATAGGCGGTTAAGGGAAAAATGACCCGAAGAGCGACACTAGGGAAAAAAAGTTGGCCCTAATGTTATTACATCTGAAGTAGCTTCAGTCGATGAATTCTGTCCCGTCCCTGGTGGTGTCAATTTCACACACACACACAGTGTCTAGCATGTCATCTCTTGCCAAGTACCATAGAAGTGGCACACTAGAGTTTTGTTTATCAGAATGATAAACTGCAGGCTGCATTCATTGATGCCGTAGGAGAAGAGAGGCACATTTACCACAGCCTTAGAGTCATATGAATCATGGTTAGATGTGCTTTAGAACAGTAGAGCCCCATGGGAAGGCATAGAAAGAGAGAATTTTATAGTCCTAGCATGCTGGTATGCACCTTATAAGTTGACCTCATGAATAAGGGCATGGTCAGAGTTCATTCTTGACCTTACAAATCTAGCAGAAGAGCGTTTTCAGCAGTGGCGGAAGGATAATTCCAAGCAGAGGGTTTACAGTCATTGTCCTCCTCTTCACAGGATAGCCTGGCAAATACAGTTCAGATAGTACACCCTACTCCACTTATGGTACAGTTAAGAAGATATGACAGTCTTTTGATACACTGCACCTGAAAATGCATCATAAGGATAAACCCATGACGCATATGAGAGAGCACCTTAATTGGAGGCTGAAATAGATGCATGATACCATGAAGGGATGTATATTTCACGAGGTTGGAGGAGTATAAGCTTGCAGATTTTCTTCTGGTGATTGAAGAATTTGACAGCATCTCCTTGGCAGCTTCTTTGTAACCAGACAGATCAGTCTCTTGCAGCTGAGAAACTGGACTTTCTTAAATAGAGTCCAAAAGTCTTTGCAATACATTTCAAAAACTTAGTGGTAGAACCTGAGGAGCTCTCTTCCTGTATATACAGGCTCACTATTGAAATGCCACGTGCTGAAAATACCCCCAAAAAAAGGCTGAAAGCACAGAGATTGCTGAATCTTGAAAATAGCTCTTATTTTTGCAGAGGGAGCAAGACCTCCACACTCCTAAACTTGTGTATGTATGTATATATATATCACCTCCGAGATCGCAATACCTCAGAGAAAAGGGAGTATTCCAATAAATGGCATCATGAACTTGGTATAAACAAGGGCAATCTTTCATCAGTTTACACTCTGCATTTCTGGATTCATTCTAGTGGGTCCCAATATTTCAGATGGTTACGTTGGAGGCCTTTAAGGGCTCCACATTAGTCCCAGTTCTGTTAAGCTGGGCAGACTTCTTTTTTTGGCCTTTGAACAGAGTAGAGGGAGAATAAGCTAGTATCTAAACAAACCTTTTCCAAGTTGCTTGCTAATTGCATAGTTTATTGTTATAGAGAAAATTGCAAAACTCTACAGGAAGATGTTAAAGCCCATTCCACAAAAGCAGCCTCATTGTCAGCGAACTTTTTTAGGTATGTCTCAGCCCAGAGTATTTGCAAGGCAAGAACTTAGTCATGGGGTCCTCACATTTTCAAAGCATTGAAAGATGGAATCACAGTCTAGAACTAGAACAGGGTTTGAGACTGCTATCGTCCAAGGGCTCCTTTAAAGGGATGTGGTAGTACAACTGATCTGTTTAGTCCCCTTCCGTATTTTGGTACAGCTGTGAAAGTGTTCCCATAATTCAGGGATTCTACTACAGTAGTGATCTATAAAAAAAAAATAAAGTAAATGTGTGTACACTCACTGTAGTATTGTAGAAGATGTTCAGGTAAGTTCATTGTAGATTCCATAGCTAGAGGGAGGGACTGGAAAGGCTGATTTTGAATGGTATTTTTTCCTCCCTGGTTTGTGCCTAAAACCCTAGCACCTGGTGGACAGGGTACCAAAAAGATGTCCATGATTTCATTGTTAGAGGTTAGCTGTTCCCACTATAGTTACGGCCTTTCCCCTCTTTTCATTAGCAAAAGAAATACAAAATGGAGCAGACCATTCCTCTCCATTATCATATATCTATGCATGCAGAAGAGTTTGCCAACACCTTTACATTCACACATCGCTGAGAGACAGGGTAGTCTCATAGGTCAGGAATTTCACTGCAGCAGTGATACTACTTGACCATCTTTTATTAAATTGTGTTCCTTGTACAACTGTACTTTTTCCTGGCCTTGAAGATGATACAACAGATTTTGACTGATGCTCAAAAGTGTTCAACATGCATTTGTTATACCACTGAATGCATTTTTGTCATTTGTACCCTGAAAAACAGACCGGATCCTACTTTTATCAGTTTACAGGTCTAATTTGGCCTGTCTGTGGCATTTTTTTGGAGTTGTTATTTTGCAGTGAATGTATACATCAACTTTGTTGACTTTTCATGTTGTGGTAGATGTTAAGAATATAACTTAGCAAAGCTAGGATGGGTAGCTTTATTAAAAAAGGTCCTCCATCTGAAATTTCTTTTTAAGAATTTAACTCCTTCTCGTGATCTGAAGTTTATGACTTAAACTTTTATGTCCTCCCTTTGAACCCTGCTTCTATGAAGCTTTCAGATTTGTATCCTAAAAAAGTGATATTTGCAATCACATCTGCCAGAAATAGTTTGGAGTTGTAGACCGTAATACACTAGTTTATTTTTCCATTGGTGCTGATGCTTCCTGCGGACTGAAATTTCATTTTCTTCTGAAGGAGGCTGCTTTAACACACCACTAATTTTCTGGTTGTATTAATGAAGACTTAGAACACTGGTGAATGGATGATTTCTGCATACTCTTGACTGCAAATTTCCAGTTCCACTGCTTCCTACTGAGAATAATTGGTCTCTACAAGTAAGACCAGTTACTCATTTTGTTTGTCATAAGTAGGTAGATGTCAGTATCCAGACAAGACACATGGTTAGTTAACTGTTTTTTTCTCTTATCAGGGTATGGATCACTGTTGTAGTTAGTCTTGTACCAACGCAGCCATAGCCATGTCTGGAGCTTTGCACCCTCCCTCCTACCCTGTCTGGACTCCTACTTTCCATGGACATTGCCACACTGCCAATATAAAGGTGACATCAGCTAGCACCTTTTCATTATCATAGAATGGTATTATTCTCAGTGCAGTATGAAGTTGTCATTCATTTTAGCAGTTTGATCTTCAGTGATTCAGATCTGGCATATAAGTATCCCACCAGGGATTCTTTTATTGTCTTTCCAATTATTGCAATGTCTTTTTTTTTTCTTTAATGTCATTTTCTGCCGTATGTTCCATCTGTAGCAGATGTCAGTAATATATCTTCCTTGGAAAACGTGAGTGCATACATGAGTAAATACCAGATTCCCCACAAAGCTTTTCTTTCCAAGTGTGTCCTGTAGTGGGAACCTTCACATACACCAGGTCATTTAGGAGAAGCAGTATCTGAAGTCCATTGCTTGCCAGGCCATCCTGTTAGTTGCCTTCAGCAGTCGACCTCTTGGGCATCCTTCCTAAAAAGAAGAAATGTATGGAGAAGCTAGCCTTCCATGAGAATAAATGGGTATGGCCAGACCCCTTAGGCCTAAGGGCATTGGCTGCAAAGAGGAGCTTGACATCTCCCCTGTTCCAGTGCCTTTTACTGCCAAGGCCTCTGGCATTACTACTGTGGAGGCCACCATTAGCGTGTCTTCCTGGGCTGCATGCACTTTTAATGCAGTCAGGTTGGACACTGGTACCCTGGTGCTTGAGCCTGACTTCCATTTCATGGTTACATTTTGGAGGGAGTTATCTTTATAGTGTTAGTGAAAGGAGACACTTGAAATCACAGCACTGAGGTTTGAGTTTCACAGCTTGAGTCCTGATGCCTTCAGATATTTGCGAGTCCCAGCTGTTTGAGGCTCTGAGACACTTTGTTGCATTCCTTGCTAACATCTGGTAGCTAGATACAAAGCAAGTCTCCATACCCATTTCTGTCCCAGCCACCCTCTCCGGACTGGCAAAAGTTAACTCAGGAGATTTTCACTTTCTTCCATAATCTGCAAGCTAGTGTAGCTAATCCTTCAACTTCTAGGGTAGCCTGTCCTCAGCAGAGGAAAAAGTAGCTCTCTTCTAAGAAAGTCAGATTCCTGAGATTCTGAAAGGGAGGAAAAACTCACTTTTAAGTCTCTGGTATCCTTATATTTGGGTTATGAAAGAGATAAGGACACCCATCTCCCGGTTCTCCAGCAAAAGATAGCTCATTTGGAGAGACCCTGTCTTTATCAAGGAACCACTTCAAATGTGACGTTAGAGAGGTTTTTGATGCCCAATCAAAACACATTGACCTTTTGAGCTTAGAAGCCCCAACATCTTTAGCTGTCTCTCGAGATGTTCTTTGTCACTGTTGCAGTATTCCATACTTATAGGATGTGTAATAAGGTCACACAGACAAACCAATCCATACAAACTACAAGGCAAATCTATAGCCATACTAGATTTTTCCACTGTGCGATTCCTTCAAACCTCCTGTGTTAGAGGTAACATAGGATATATGCAAATAAACCCTTAAGGACATCAGGTGTTTTAACTGTTTGACAGTTCTGAATGCCCATAACTTTTTTTTTTCTTTTTAAGTCTGTTATGGACAAATTCAGGCCAATAAAGCCAAACCCCAGTAGCTGTGGACATGTGTGTTTCAGCCTTCATGTGGCCTCGTCAGCACAGCATAAGTAGACTGTTTTGCTAACCTTTGGAAAGACAGGGCTGTCGTATCCAGCTGATGTCCATAACCATTAGGGTGTCTGCAAACTATCCCAACTAACAAACTAAAACGGTGAGTAACAAGGTCACACAGACAAACCGATCAGTAAAAACTACAAGAAAAATCTATGTCATTAAGGGGTCATTTGCATAGATCATATGTTATCTCTAATACAAGAGGTTTTAAGGAATCACATAGAGGGAAATCTAGTTTGGATATAGATTTTCCTTGTAGTTTTTAATACTTATGGGATGTATCCTGCCAAGCATGCCTTGTGTCCAGCCAGTCTACAAAAGCTTAGGCGACTTCCTCATGCACCGTACATCCAGCTTGTGACCTATGCATGAGACTATGTGCTTGTACTTAAGGAACATATGAGCATGAAAATCCTCATAACTGTCTTACCACCAATCTGTGAATGAAGACTTTGTCAACATCACAGTCTGTCTGCCATAGAGTTGGCTCCATCTGCTGACATTTGTTGGCAGATAAGTCCCTCGTTGGACATCCTTTCTCCTTACTATTGAAAATATATCATAATCAGTACTTTTCATCTAAGGAAAATTGGTAAATTTATGTATTTATTTATTTATTGACATGTGTTTACTGGGAAAGTCCGCCTGGGCAGAAGCCCATTTTCAGAGGAGGCCTGGGCAAAAAAGCACCAAATTATTACAAAACATTTTAAGAGCAGTAATTTTACAGTCTTCAAAAATAAAACAAAAACATCTGCAGTTTAAATAATTTTAGCAAATTAGACACAATGTAAAAACATTGGTTAGTTTGATACAAGGTATATGACAATCATTTAAATATTTAGAGAAATTTTAGTTTGTAAAGAAATTAAATTAAATGCCACTGCTAAGTACCCTATAAAGATAAACATACTTAATGCCTTTTCTGTTTAGATCCTGAACACTATTTGAAATAAATACTGTTCAGTTTGTCAGCGTTTTATACCTAAAACCATGAGAAGTCATCTCAAGTCTTTAAAAGATAAAATTGAAAATAACTTTAGCTCAGGTTTTAGTTTGTGCTAAGATGGTTTCTGAGTCATCTGCATTGGATGTCCCCTTCAGCCTAAGAAGAAAATGGAAAAAATCAAGAGAAGAAACCAAATCTTTAGAAGAATTTGCTACTGTTAGTTAGAGACGGACTTCTTCATTGAGACATTTGATAAGCTCTCTGGCCATCTGATGTTCATACTTCTGCCTGCTGTTCAGACCCCTCAGGATTCTTAAATGGAACATGGTGTGAGGTACATCCAAGTTGACCAGCCGGATGGATGATATGTCTGTGTAAGGAGAACCAAGGCTGATTCTCTGAGGGAATGAAGAATTTCCCAACAGTTGGTTCGAGAAGACATGGCAGGTAGCTTGATGAAGGTACATTCTGCTACTTCTCCCCAAATACTGTTTTTTCCTGGAAATGGGAATTCCTTAGAAAAGGAGACAAAATGCAAAACTCTCCTCCTGCTGTTCATCTCCTTCTTTAAGAGATCCTGAGGAGGAATGGTTTAATGTTCTCAGCAAATATTTAAAGCTCTCATGGCCTTTGTTTTCCCTGTTATCCCTTTACTTCTGCCTGTCATAAGAGGAAAAGGGAGTCCTCCGGTATAGAAGAACTTTCTTCTGACTCAGTGTCTGAGGGCAGTGATTATGCCTCACAAATATATTCACCTTTGGGTTTTAAATCAGAGGCTGATGACTCCCCATATTCTGGTTCCTCCCTTGAAGAACTCATCTTTGAGATATTATATGTAAGATGTTGGAACATTTATGTGGCAGGGCAAGCAGATATCAGCTAATCAAAAAGGTACTATGATCTCCAAATGGAGATGCCTAAATGCTCTAGTATGCCACAAGTTTTATAAGCCCTTAAGTATAGCTTTATATCAACTTCTGTGGCTCCAGTCTCCCAACCCCATTCACCTAAGAAGTCAGATACATTTTGTAAAGAAACACACGAGTGCCTATATAAAAATCCTTCGTTTGATCCTTGTGTTATTTCATTGAATCAGATAAGATTTTTAAACTGAGAACTACCACTGTACTCTCTCTGATGTGGATAGTAGGGACATGGACAGGTATGGTAAAAGTTTACACTTGAGCACCATGTCCTTTAGGGCTATCAGCTGTCAAGTACATAACTAGATACTTGATTTCCATTTTGGATAACATGGCCAAAGTGTCATCTGAATGTAAAGTACTACAGACTTAGTCTTCCTTGCAAGATTTGATTAGCTCTGCTTCTCATTTGACAAGGGATTGTATTAAATGTGTGTATGATGCAGCTAATTTTTCTTCTAGAGCAGCTGTCACTTGTTCAGTTCTTAGAAGAAATGCTTTGCTATTACTTCAGTCTCTTGGATATGTGATAGTTAAACTACTGGATGCTGTGCTGCAAAAAGATAATTTATTTCGCAATTCCTCTGAAGTTGAGGATGTTAACCCTACAAAATGTTTCCTCTCCTCCTGTTTCAAGCATTTATGGTTACTCTAGATTTAAAAGATGCCTCTCTACATATCCTTACCCAAACAAAGCACAGACTGTTTAAGATTCTGTCCACTAGGATATCGCTTTGTTTACTACTTTGCTATTTGGATTCTATGTTTAGCTCCTTTCATAGCCTTTTGCAGGCTCCAAGACATCCATATCTAGCCTTGCTTGCATGACAGCTTAGTTTAGGCTCCTTTCAAACAAGAAATCTTAAAGGCCCTACAGTTTGTAACCAGCTTACTTCTCTGCTTGGGCTTTACTGAGAAGTTAAAGAAGTCAGATCCAGTCCATTCTTTGTTGTTTCCCAGCTGTCTTTTAGACACCTACATATTTTTTTTTCCTCTAGACAAGACTCAGATTTTCAAAACTTTACAGAGGTCCCAGATGACCTCAGCAAGAGAAAGTCTGAGAGCCCTAGGATTTATGGCACCAACAATTCTAATGATTCAATATACCCAACTTAACATGAGGACAGTTCAATGCTACCTCAAATAGATTTGTGTCCAACATTGCATCCTCTGTACTTTTCAATCCCTCTCTCTTGCATTTTATGAGGGAAGAGATCTTCTGGTGGATCAACCAGGTAACAGTCCTAAGATACCTTTTCTCATCCCATCCCCCCAGCAGACAGTTGTAACAAATGCTTCAGATTTTGCATGGGAGCTTGTCCCAAAGGTGTCAAAGTCCAGGGAATTTGGTCCAAACAAGACGAAAAAAAAAGAATATAAATGTCAAAAAGATGATGGCCCTAATTTATTCCTTTCAGCCTCTGCATCATCTCTGGAACCCTGAACTACTTCAAGTTGTTACAGACAATGCCACTGTCATGTGGTACATCAACAAAATGGGAGAATGAAGTCCTGTCCACCCATTCCATCTGCAGACATGCTGTAGTAACCTGGGAGCTGGTAATTCAGCACAAACTCTTCCTTCATGCTAATTGCATACCTTTCAGAACAAAACACCAGTTCAGTAGCCAAGGTGGAGAGAAGGAGGCATCCACCCCCAGTGCAAACTGTAAGATGCCATGATTGAGAAATGCCAATCAATAATTAGTACAGTACTGGCATTCATTTCTGTAGTGACATTCCTGAATGCCTGTGTAGAAATAACGTTCGATACTGTTTTCTGCAGTACTGAAGCATTTTGTGTATGGAAGTTAACCGGCAGCCTCCTACAGTTTGAGGTCCTGTTTTTTATCCACCAGTGGGGAGCTTATTAGATACTTATTTCCCTCCATCCTTAACAACATCTCAAACTTTTTTGTACCAGAGTCCTCCATAAGGAAGCGTGGAAAGGGACATTTCCCTATGAGGAAGATGAGGACCCATTTCAAATGGGATCCTAATGATCCTTAAGTATTTGTGAGCTTCACCTTCTGTTAAGGTGCATTTGTCAGCTATGCCTGCTTATCTGCATATGGATCCCCCTCTTTCTTCACTCTATGAGGTCAGACAGTTTTTTCAGTTGTCCTCCACATCGAACCTACGAAACCAATCCCTTTTTTTTGGGACCTGAATCATATTGTAGAAAAGATAGATCTGTCTCACTTTAAACCTCCTTTGTCTGCTTCCTTGTAATATTTAACTTGGAAAACAGTGTTGTTAGTTACCTTAACCCCAGTCAAAAAAGTTTCTGAATTGCGCGCTATGTGTCCACCTCCTTTCTGTGTCTTCCACAAGGATAGGGTCAGCCTCAGAATTAACCCATCTTTTTTGCCTAAAGTTGTCACAGAGTTGTCTAATCCATCCGTCATTGCCTTCTTTCCCAGTCAAAACATTAAAAAGTCTGACCAGATTTTTTATCACTTACGAAGGAAAGATGTTAGTCTAGCAGCTTCTAAACAGACCATTCCCAAGTGGCTTTCCCTTTCCATTTCCTTTTGTTTCTCTTTCCATGGCACATCCCTTCAGGGACCAGTGAAAGCCCATTCTACCAGCACTATGGCTTCTTTAGGAGCCTTCTTCAAAGTTTAGATTCTAAGACCATTCTAGAGGCAGTTACCTTTTCTTCTGTTCACACTTTCACAAAACAGTAGAAAATAGATGTCTGTTCGACAGCTAGTTCAGATTTTGTTAGGACCATTCTTCAAGGCTTGCTGGACTCCAACTCTGTTACTTCAACTTCTACCCCTTCCTCCTAAAAGCTTTGGGATATATCTCCTAAGTGAAGAATACTGAAACAGTGTTTTACTGAAGAACATTAGACAGTTATGTAAGATATTACCATAACACTGCATGTCTGAGTAGATCATTGTTGCGGTTTGTACATTCTCCCTCCATCCCCTCATCTCCTTTTCTTCTTGGCTGAGATGAATGCTTTTATTTTTCTCCTTCTCTCTCTCTGACTATGCCTATCATTTTATGAGTATCAACCACAGTCCTTTTTTTTCTGGGGCAAGAAAGCGAAGGGTTTTCACATTCTTCTGTCCCTTAAGTACTAGTACACGGTCTTGTGCATAGGTCACAGTTTGGACATAAGGTATGTGAGGAAGGTGCCTAAGCTTTTGTAGACTTTCGGATGTACAGTATCCTTAGCAGGATACACTCCATAAGCAAGGAGTACTGCAACAATGATCTATCTGCACATCTGCTGTTATGCTCAGATCTTACACAGCTGTATTTTCTTGAAGGTTTTGGGGAAACTTTTAATATGACATCCCTGAAACTAGACTCCCAACCCCTTGTTTTCAGGAGGACTAACGTTTGACGCAGTCCATGATCTATGTAAGTAAAGCTCCAGATCTCTTTCCAACAAGAACCCTTCCTAGAACCCCACTAGGAGTGGGGTACACCTAACTTGATTGATTGATTTGATTGCCTTTTGTTTACCAGGATGGTCTGACTGGGCACTCAGGCACATTTTCAGTGAATGCCCAGGAAGAAATGCTCCATTAGCGTTAAAAATAAATAAGTAAATAAAATAATTACAAAGAATTTACAGAGGAAATGAATGAGTGGAAATGGGGTTTTAGAGTCGTCCAGTGGGGTAATACAATCAAGAAAGAGGTCAGTACAGTTTGATTTCTGTTGTACAATAATAAACTTGCTGCATTTATATATACAGCAATATACAAATTTCATTTACAAAGGAGCAACGAAAAGCAGTGCACAATTATAAATACACGCAGAATTTATTTACATTTACAGGATAAGGTTGGAGAGCTGGACAGTTAGGTGTTGGTAATAGTCTAGGGATCTGAGAGAGAAAGTCAGGGTATAAACAAGAACAGAGCCAGGATGAATTGAGGTGCTGTTTTAGGTTGTGCTTAAAGCTAGATGCACAGCCTTCCTGTTTTAGTGGGACAGGCAGGGAGTTTCACTGTCTGGTGACAGGAAAGATGAGTATAGTGAGTTTCCAGCTATATTACTGGATTTGGAAATTATTACTAGGCTCTGATTACCTGTGTGAAGGCAACGTGGGGGGGGGGGGGGAGTAGTGCTTGAGAATATTTTGTAGAGAAAGGCATGTGTGTGTAGTTTGTGCGTTATTTTATGGGCAGTTTGAAGTTGAGTGAATGTAAGGTGATTAGCTCTAGCCAGTTGGGTTTCTTTACTTTTGAGCAGTGGTGTGTATGGTAGGATGCATTAGCTGCAAACTTCGATATTTTAAAGCATGTCTCCTCCTAGTAGTTTGATATTTGTTAGAGTTTCTATGGCTGTGGTTGTTGAAGTAATACTAAAGGGTGTACATGTTGAAAGAGTTTTGGGTGTGAAAAAGCATTAATTTTGCTTTTTTTTGGCATTTAGGATTTTTTGATGAGCCTTTAGCCATATTTCTATAGAAGTGAAGGAGTCTTGAGTTACTTGTTGAAGTAGTGGAAGGATTGAGGCTGAGCAGATGGTGGTGGCATTGATGGCATGTTGTACTATGGTGGCAGGTATGCTGGCTTCGTGTTGGTTGTTTGTGAAATTATTGAAAAGTACTGGGCATAGAATTGATTAGACCAGCGGAAACGGGGAGGAGGGGGAAGAGGTTCTGATTCAATTTTACGACCTGTTGTCTGTTTGAGAGATAGCTGCATAGCCAAGTCAGAGACATGAATGAAACAGTGATAGGGAAGCTAGTTAATTGATTAGGGGCTGGGATACTGTGTCAGATACTTTTGACAGATCCAGGAACAGGAAGGATATTAGGTTACTATTGTTTCTGTTAGTATTTATGGTTTGTGAAAAAAAATGAGCAGAGCTGTTGTGCTGTGGTGTGGGTGAAAAACCTGTTGTGTGGGGGGAGTAGTTGTTTGAGACTGGTTAGGAGTTGGGACATATGCATCTTTCAAAGATTTTGGACAGGGAGGAGAGAATTGCATTGGAGCAGTAATTGGAGAGTTCTGTGACTGATCCACCATTGTGAAGTGGTACAGTGTGATATTTTTTCAGATAGTGGGTACGTAGTTTTCTGTGATAACTCT
Organism: Protopterus annectens; assembly: GCF_019279795.1. Taxonomy (NCBI): domain Eukaryota; kingdom Metazoa; phylum Chordata; order Ceratodontiformes; family Protopteridae; genus Protopterus; species Protopterus annectens. The sequence goes on along the minus strand of NC_056732.1, from coordinate 711,337,563 downwards.
GAGTATTGAGATGGGGTATGACAGGACATTGACAGCTAAGTACTTGGGTGGGAGTTTGTCAGCAGCTGGTGCTGTGGTTTTCAGTTTTTGAAGGTAATTTTTGATAGAAGTAGGTGTTTATTGGAAAGAAAAGAGTGGGGTGTTGAATATTGTTATTAAGGGTACAACGATGGGAAGGTGGATTAGATTCTAGTAAATGGAGGACAGGTTATGTCATCATTTGTGGTAGGAGATGGAGTGGTGGTTTGACCGGGTATAGTAGTTTTTGTTGATAAAAATTGGAAGGAAGTGTCAGAGGGCAGATGGGTGCTGCAGATTTTGTGTTAAGGTTATAGATTGTACTTTTTTTTCAGGTTGCAATTCTTGTCTGCACCAAAATTACAGGGAATGCCTCCACTTCCCAAAGACTAGATACATCTTGTGTAGCCTTTGCTGGAGACCTTATTAGAGAAGGGTACATTAGAGAGTTCCAAAGAAAGAAAAGGCCACAGGTTTAAACTCAAATATTTTAGCTTCATAGGTAAGTCCTAGGCAGTCAGACTGTAGACCATTGCCGCTTAGTCAAAAAAACCCTATTTAAAACTTCCCTCTAGCCTCAAGGAGGGCAAGACAAGGTAGACCAGTAAAGAGTTTGAGGCTTCACATCCAATTATACAAGTTTACCTTGAAGGTTGCAAGGGTGCTACTCTGCTTGACATCTTATTTTTCATCTGACAAAGGTTTGTTTGTTTGCATTTGGTTACTGGGAAGGACCAACATACTCAAGACCCCTTGTAGCAGCGTCCTGGAGAAAAAAAACTCCAAAAACTTATTTAATGACAGAAAAACATACAATGAGATATAGACCTTTTGTGAGTAGAAACAGTATTTGAAGTATAGTGATTACAGATTCAACATAGACTAGTTACCTAGGTGTGTGTGACCCACAGCAGTTATCAAAGAATGTAAAATATATATAAAGAGGGGGCATTGCAGTGAAGAAGGAAGTAATTAAGGTAAGCCAGTTATAGAAGAGTGAGAACAGGAGTACAGGAAGAGAAAGATATCCAGTGTTAAATGTAAACAGCGATCCAAAAATACTAAAATGTGTAAAAATCTAGAGGACTGAGTGTAAAAGTGGGTGAGTATGAGATTCCATTGTTAAACTGCATGATCAAGATTACAAAAAAGGAGGTTAAGGATTCGCATCAACAGTTATGAAAAGAGAACATTCTAGAGTTACTAATGAGGAGAAACTCTATGATTAGAGAGAAGGAAAGGTGGGGAGTACAGCAGTTTAAGCAAGATAGAAAGAGCAGGGGCAAACTTTAGAGTTGGAGATTAGTGTGGAGATTTTTCATGAAAATTTGCTGAGTTTGGGGTTGTTTGACAATAAATGGCAGCTGGTTCTAGAGTTTTTGCCATGTGGCATGAGTACAAGTCTTCACTTTGTGCATTTGAAGCCTTATCGTGGTATGCAAGGTGTTTGTCTTTATAAAGTGAAGGACATTTGGATAGTTGTTGCAGAATAGAGTGGGCTGCCATCAGTTGGGTGTGTTGAGCTGAGAAATACCATCCAGTTGCTTTGATGTAGAGCAATGCAGTGGTAAGTTCTGGTGGGAAGATCGGAAGCAAAGTTTTGCTGTTTTGTTGTAGCATTGCTTAAGTCTTTGTTGTTGAGTAGTATAAAGATTAGTATAGATTGGAGAAGTATAGAGTAGACTGTGTAGGAGGTAAACATTAAACATTGGCTGTTTTCATGTTTGGTCTGAGAGAGGTTTTGATTCTGTACATTTCAACTTGTCTTTGATCAGTTTTTGACATTGGATATGTGGATGTCAAATTTTAATTTGTTGTCCAGGATAACTAAGGAGTTTGGTATGTGAGACAATATCCAGGGCAACATTGCTGAAAGAAGTAATGGAAAACATTAATATGTGTAGCAGGACTGGATTGTTTTTAGGAAGAGCATGACTTTTGTCTTTTTAGCATGGAGTATTAGGTCATGTTGTTGCAGCCAGAGTTTGATTGAGGAGGACTGAGGTTTAGTTCCTTTAACCAGGTATTTGAAGTACTATTTGATGTCCTTCTGTATCACTTTGCAGTATTCTTCACAATAGGGATCTCCTTCCAAGGATAGCCCAACATCCGGCTAGTATACCAAAGGCTTTAGGTCTTATAGGTGCTGTATGTCACACACATGCTCCCCAAGTAAGACAGAGGGCATAAAGGTGACATACAGATGGAAATACTCAGAACTACTTTGCTCCCAGTCTAAACACCCTTCTGCTGTGCTGGTTACCAAGCCATGTTCAGATAAGTGCCCGTTGGAGTTTATCTATTTTTTCCAGTGTTTACTTCTATTCATGTCATCCAAGAAGGGAAAGTGTCCATGTGGAAGACACCTTCCCCAAAAAGACCATCATGACTAATGTCTTTTTTAGTCTAGGTGCTTCCCACGACCATACATAATGCTCTGTCAAGTGTTTGTCCTTATTACCCTTCATCGTTGCTTATCTTCTTTCTTATACTTTGAGTACCAGCATCTTAAATTGTTGGCTCAGGATGCTGTGGCAGAATCCTGCTGTCCCAAGGGGCAGTCATCTTTCCAATAAGGTCAAAAAGTTTGTGTGATCTGGTTGTTGTCTAGTCTTCATCAGATGTCTCTCTAGAAGGTAGTGAAAGCCATGAAGAACATCCGTTGCTTGCATCAGATTCCTCTGCTGAGACCCCATCAGAGGCCAGCATGAATCCAAGTTCTCGCACAACCTTGGTGGCTTTTCAAACATCTGCTGTGGATTTTGAAGGGGAGCCATGGCTAATTATTTCCAAAGGACCAAGGGGTATTCCACAAATCTTGGTCCTGGAAGAGATTCCTACTGCAATCATTGAATTCCATCAAGGTACCCAGCCTCCAAGGGTCGTTATGGCAGTTGTCCCGTAAAAGATGAAGCATATTATCCCTATTATTAATGATCCCCAACATAAATAGCAGGATTTTACTTGAAGCTTGTTCAATGCCTTGAAGCCTTCTCAAGGGGTTTCTGTCCCTGCCCCTCCTTGGTCTTCCACTCCTGTTAAAAGGACAGGGGAACCTGATTTCTGTGATGAGGACTTGGATTCGGAGAACAAGTCCCTAGCTTACTCCTCTCAAATTCCTTGTCTTCTATACTTTGGATCAGAGGAAGATGATTCTTTGAGCTCGGATTCCCACTTGGAAGAATTATCCTTTAGGAATACTGTTCCTTGTGTGATGGAGAACTTTTTTGTGAGATTGCTCCCAGGTCTCTGACATCCACAAAAATGACTGAGCTTCTACAAATGGAGTCATCTAATCCTTGCTCTTTTGAACATCTTTTCTGCTGCCTGTGTAGCTCCTGGCTGTCAACCCCCAGCCCCTAAAAACCCTGAGAGGTTCTACAAGATGTGCCCGAGGACTGCAAATTTTTGTTTGTGTCCTCCTGCTGATCATTTTGTAGTTTCAGTCTCAACAGATGAACCTTCTAAACTATTGCTCTCCTCTTAAGTTTCTTTCTTCAGATAAGGATAGTAGAGCCGTGGAATGTTTGGGCAAAAAAAGTGTATGCTGCTGCCACCGTGTCATTTTGGGCTATTAATTATCAAACCCTCATGACCAGATATGTCTTGGCTTTCTTTTCTGAAGTAGCTAAAGTCGTGTCTGACCTTGCTGGTGGTTCATAGGTTCATACTAAGCTAACTGCCCTTGCAAGCCATTTTTTTAAGCTTAGCCAATTATCCCTTGTGAGACTCAAACCCTGCACCTTGTGTTTTTAAGGCAAACACCTTAACCATTAGGCCACCCTCCCAACTTTGACTTTTTTGTCCCAGGCAGCATTGGTTCCCACTTCTTTATCCCCTGGCATGGAGCAGTCACCACAAGTTAGCTCACCGGGTGGATCTCTTCATACAAAACAAGGGATTTCATCCATCCTCACCTTTCCACCCTCCAAATGACACTGTGGGTTATAGGGTTTTGATCCCTTTTTCGCAACTCTTTTCTGAGGATGTGCTTCATGTTCTGCATGAGGCCAGGAACCCACTACCACAAAATATTATTTCTAATTTTCCTTTTGATACTTCTCTTGCCATCAGCATCCCTTCTCAGTAGTGGTTTCTTTGGCTCCCTTACATGTGTGTTTCATTTTCGTGATCTGCTTCATGCTGGCTTGGCATATTCTTCGGTTAAACTTTCCTGTCAGCAATCTCTACTTGTCTGCCCTTGAACCCTCCTTTGGCCTTTTAATTTGAGGTCAAGCGATTTCCTAAAGGAGACCTTCATGCCAGTCCCCTGAGAAATTCTATTCCTCCTGCTTTGGACCTCAGTTTTGTACTTGAAAAATTGACTCTGGCTCCTTCTGAACCTGGTAGTTTAGTTTCCTTGCAACTTTGTACTTGGAAGACTGTTCTGCTGTTAACTCTTAATTCTGCAAGCGAGTATCTGAACTTCAGTCTCTTATGGACATTCCTCCTTTTTTTATTTTTTCAGAGACACGGTGTCTCTTCATACTAATCCTTTTATGCCAGAGTGGGTTGAGTTGTCCTTTAATCAGTCTATTCAACTTTCTTCCTTTTTTCTTTCTCTGCAGTCTGCCAGTGAGAAGGTTCTCCACACCTTGGACCTGCATAGACAGCTGATATATTTGGAAAAACAAAGGTTATTTGCAAATCTAAGCAGTATTTTGTTCCTGTTCATCCCAGGACTTTGGGTTTAGCTGTTTCCAAGAAAATCATCTCCTCCTGGATTTCTCAGGCCATTTCCTTTTGTTATTCATTTCATGGGAATGCCTTTCTTCATCAGTAAAGGCTCATTCTACTAGGGTGGTTGCCTCTTCTGGTGTCTTGTTCAAAGGTTTAGATGCCAACTCCATCAATGATGCCACTACTTTGGCTTCTGTTCATACTTGTTCTAAGCATTATAAATTGAATGTTTCCAGGGCGGGTTTTGCCATGGCTATCTTACAAGAGTTTGTAGGGGGGCTCTTCTCTGCCTTCCTCCTCCCAGTCTTCCTCTTAGCACTTATACTCTTCCTTCTATGAAGAATACTGCAACAGTGATATGGAAGGACATAGTACAGTTGTATAAAATCTTACCTTAACAGTAGATGCCTTTCTCTTCACAGTTGCAGTATTCAGTCCCTCCCTCCATCCCCTTGTGTTTTAGCTCTTGGCCCTGTGTTTTTTTTCGTTTCTGGCCAAGGTGTTCTTGCTTCCCTTTCCTTCTAACTTTTCTCCTCTGGATGTGCATGTTTTCCTTTGGCCCTGGGTGTGTTTTATTCCTTCTGTGGCAATTCAATTCTGTGTATTTGTGTCCTTATGTCACCTTGATGCCCTGTGTCTTACTTGGGGAGCATGTGTGATGTACGGTTCCTATAAGATCTAAAGGCTTTGTTATAGTTGCTGGACCATGGGTTATCCTTGGCAGGAGATCCATTCTAATGAAGAATACTGCAACCATGAAGAGAAGGACATCTACTGTTACAGAAAGATTTTACACAGCTGTACTTTCTGTGAAAGAATAGGAGATGTTCTGTGAAGGAATAGGCAATCAAAGAAGGTTCAGTGTTTTATGGCTCAAACACAGATCTCCAGGGAAGAAGCTAAAGGGGACCGAATCCAGAGAGAGGGTTGCCAGTCTATCCTAATAATGAAAGATTTTTGAGGCCACTTGTCTTTTTAATTATGAATGTGTTGATCTCTCTCAGTTTGAATGATGTGTTTATACAGATACATGAGAAAAGATGCATTACATTCAGTGACAGATTTGATGAGGTACGAATAAATGGGAATTAAGATTACTTTGAATGTAGTGGAAATGCCATTGGAAATTAGATGAGCTTGATAGACTGCTTTCTGAACTACTTTGGAGACATAATGGTCAAACAATAAGAAGTGATAAACTAGAGTGATTTGATCCCTTACAAGTCTGATTGGAGGGATATTTCACTTGTATCTGTCCATACATCCACAATTACTTTTTTCTCATTTTTGCACATGAGGTAGGGTGTCACTTTAACCATGACAGTGCTCTAGAAACAAGGTTATCACCACCAGGTGGCTAGCCCTGCCACAGGGGTGATTCACTTACATAAGTGAAATGCTTTGTTTACCAAATTGAGCTGTGCTACATTTAATTTGAGACCACTGTCTTTGCACCAATTGGTTAACATGGTCTAACCCATGTTGTTGCAATTGAGTCATTGGAAGATTGAATAACAACCTCCAATTTACACTCCTCTGCAAAAGTAGACATGGAGTGTTGGCTTGACAGTCCGAGAAGTAGATGCCAAATAGGAGAGGGCCTAACACTGAGAGCTGGGGTATTATACTGATAACTGCTTTGTTTTCAGAAGTGGTACCTGCTAACCACATGAGTTCTGTCAGACAACCACTTGGGTATTCACCACACAACATAAGGATTTATTTCAGATTTGCAAGTCTATCAATAATGCCTGCATAGCGAATTGTGTCAAGGGCCTTGGCCAGGTCCAGATACATTTTGAAAGAAGTTTATGAAATTAGAGGTAGGACCTTCCTTTGACAAAGCCAAATTGATGAGGGTCCATGCTCAAGAGATTTTCAATGTTCAGATTAATGATGTCTGAAATAATATACTCCATACCTTTACGTATGAGGCTAGTGATACTAATGAATCTATAGATACCAGGGTCTGTGGTTGGGGCACTTTTGTATAATAGCATTACAGTGCCTATTTTCCAGATTTCAGTAATGTAAAACTAGTGGAGATGTTTAGATTAAAGAGGTTTAGTAGGGGTTCCGATAGATCATATTTGGCACTGATGGACAAATAACTTGGTATATTATCAAGGCCCATGGATGAAGTGCTGTTATCTTTTAAGAGGGCTGAGATAACTTGTTCAGCAGTAATTAAAGGGGTTGTAGAATATGTGGAATACCTATATCTGTGGATGGAGTAAACTTTCCAGTAACTTTTCAGCTAGGATTTTAGCTATTTTCTTTGGTTACGAGTGTGTGCTATTATTGTGGTCTAGCTCTGAACATTATTGGGTGTTTTTTTACTTAATTTTGTAAAGTAGGTAAAGAAAGATTTGTAGTTATTTTTTGTTTTTATTTGTATTTTTTTTTTATTTTTTACTAAGCTTCCTAATGGTTCTGTTAAGCTCTTTACTAGCTTGCTTAAGTATGCTCTTTAGTTAGGTCGAACGAGACCTCTTATAAACATTAAGTGGTTTCTTTATCTTATTGTATGCTTTATTTGTATGGGTATTCCACCATAGGTGCTTGTTTTTATATTTCTCATTATATTTGGTGCAGGCAGAGACTGCCTAATCAGTACAAGTACTTAAGTTGGAGTAAAAATCAGAGGCATAGGCAGTAGCTTTAGCAATGGGTTCTGTCAGAGGACGATTACAAGTACCAAACACAAAAAAAGAAGATGGATCCTGAAGATCCATCCTTGACCTGTTCATTATGAACAGATTCTTAGAGGCTCCAGAGCTTAGAATGTCTACAGTAAAGGTCTCCTACCCCTGCTGTTTTGGTAGGCACTAATGGTCACCATAGACTTAAAGGATACCCCTCTATAGCTCCACATATAGGGTTCATGAGTCTTAAGTTTTGAAGAAGGAAGATTCCATTACTGGTTTATCTGTCTGCTTTTTATATTTCCTGCTAAAGTCCACTGCATTCTTGAAATGTCTGGGTGTAAGCCTGGCTCACTGCAGAAACAAGGACATTCACATTTACCCTGCCTACATGCTGTCCCATTCAAGCCCAGTTCCAGGAGGAGTTAGAGAAGGTATTCACTTACACCCTGACTTGTTTTCAGAACCTAAGACTGATGCTCTTTCTCTGTCCACACAAATCCAACCTAGTACCTTCAGTGACATTGTCTTTCTGGCAGCAGTATTGGGCACAGTCAGACAAAGAGCATTCCTTCTCCATCATTTAGTTGCAGTTCCTGCATGTCTCATCAATAGAGTTCCTAAGGGTCCAAGGGTACATGGCATTGACTGTCCTTGTGGTCTCCCTGGTGAGAAGAACACAAGGAAATTTCAGAGGTACCTCATAAGTGTGTGGCACCAGCATGGTCAATCCTTGAAGGAGACCATTCTCTTTGTCTCATTCATAAGACGAGAAGTCTTTTGGTGGAGCCACCAGGTAAAGATAAACTTGGGTGTCCCTTTCAGACAGGCTAGCATGCCTCAGACCTTGATCATAGATGACTCAGATTCAGCCTAGGGAGCACACATAGTCCATTTTAGATCAGGACACGTGGAACATCAACCAGATCAACAGATGTGTAGAGTTGAGGAAATGATGGCCGTGATTAATGCTAGTCAGGATTTTTGTAAGTAAAAGCTCATTCTGGAGAGCCAAGGGTTTTACACCGTTGTACAGATAGTACAACAGCCCTGTTGTGGAATTTTGTGAACTTACCCTATAATCAGGAATAATAATAAGGGAATTTTAGTTTTCTTAGCACAGTACCCCGGCAGATGAGTGGTGCAGGGCAACTTGAGATAATCACAAATGGATGTTAGACTGAGCCATGTTTCTAGACCTCTTTCATAAATGAGGTGTGCTTGGAAGTTGACATTTTTGCTTCTGCCCTCAAGAACCAGTCATATAAGTTCTGCCCAAGAGCACAATACAAAGAGGCTTGGAAAAGCACATACCTTCTCTTTCATTTGTGCAGGTCTGTATATCCATGTTTACCATCGGTTTCCTCTTTTTTCCCAAGATGATGCAGAAAAGCCAAAAATGCTTCTTATAGAACCCTTTTGGCCAATGTAACATTGGTTCTTCCTACTGATGCTTATGGCAGTGGACAACCCAGTAACGTTGCCCCAGCATATACACCTCTTTACTCAGCATAAGCGGTCATTTGTACTCCCAGACACACAAACTGGCAGTATGAATAATTTGACCTTTCTACCCCTTCAGCATCTGTTCTCAGAGGATGCGCTAACAGTAAGAGGGAAGCTTAGAGACCAAGTTTAAGGAAGTCTTACTTAACCAAATGGAAAGGATTCTCCTTCTAGTGCAAAAAGAAGAGACAGGACCTCAGCTTTTTTTTTTGTTTTTTGTGCAGATCTCCTGCTTGTCACCATTACCTCTCTTCGATCTTGGATGCTGGGAGTCGCTGCTTACCTCCTGTGACCTGATAAGAAATCTTTCCCATTTTGTGAGAGAAGATTGAGGTGTCCTAGTGCGGCATCATGCAGACAGCCTTAGTTTTGTTTTTAAATCTATATGTCCTACCCATTCCCTGCCCTCATGTCCAATGTGTAATGATGTATGGCCATAAGAGGGAGCAGCTGTGTGCATGCATCCCACTATTTTATAAGTCTGAGATTCACATCCCAGTATCACCACCAAGACTGTTTTATCTTTCCTTGCAACCCATTCCCTTCCTCTTGGGATACGCATGCCAGTAAAATACCACTGTCTTTCCTATCCTCCCCTGTGGACTGCTCAGGTGGCAGGTTTATTACTCGAACCCAGGTCACAGGAGTCACAGTCAAGACACAATCTCTATTTGCCATGGAGCTGACAAAATTATCCTGCAAGATTACACAGAACTAGTCTGTGTCTTGGTGAAGGTGCATTTGTCTTCTGTCTCAGCCTACCTACCCATGAACCAGTCCTCTTTGGCTTTGATGCTACTTGCTAAACAGATGCTCAAGGTGGTTCTCTCGCTAAGCCCTCCTAGGAGAGCAGTGCCTCCACTATAGGACGTAAACTTTGCACTCTAGAAGCTAAGCCATGAAACCATTTAAATTAACTGCCCATGGTAAAATTTTTCTTATCTGTTATAGTCTAGCATTTTGAACTTTATGGATATTCCATTATTTAAATCTAAAATAGTTATTGTAAATTTCCTTTTTTGCATTAATATGTTTGAACTTTTCACATGGTCACTGAAGCTTGTTACTTCAACATGATTCTCATTAGGTAAGAGTAATTTCACAGAACCAGATGAATAAAGGCCTGAATTTGTATTTTCTTGTTCCCTTGTAACTGACTCGCAGAGCAGTTTTGATTTCCATACTTCAAGTTTCAAAGTAGGGAAGATTGCGACTGTAACTAGATGAGTGAAAATAGAGTACATGCTGGGATGCTGATGTCCATTTGACCAAACAAGGAAAGATCTAGACCAGAATGTCAAAATCTGCAATAGGGCTAAATAAGGAAAGTAACCTTTGAAGTGAAGGGTAACTCTCTATTAGACAAAGTTCACCTTAGCGAAAGCCATCCACTAGAATTAAATGTCACACATTCCTCCCTGTACTCCACCCCCCCTAATATTTTAGTATTTGAATTCTGAGATCATATAGCCCTTGCAGTTATAGCTAAGGAAAAGCTTGTATCTGATATTGTTAATCCTCGTTCATTCCTTATGCATGGGTATCGGTTCCGAGCTCGGAACCGAGCCAGCCATTTTCCAAGCTCGCGTCAGCTTCAAACTCTCGAGCTAAACTCTTGCCCACAATCCCCCTCTCCCTGTTACCTCAGATTTCATTTACCGCGTTGCTATCTGGTCATATCAAGCTACTTCTCTTGAGCTAAGTACAGTCATTTGTTGTTTAATTGCTTTGCAAATTACTTTTCTGTCAGAAAAGTTGATATTTTATTCTCTCTTACCCTATTGCATCTAGCGTTCATAAATTCCTCAGGTTTTTCTGTCTTTTACTTACTACTTTTACCGTGAGGTATTTTCTCTTTGCCATCATTGGTAATCTTTTCCCCTTTTCTCTCTCATACCTTCGGGTACTCTCTTGTATCATTGTTGGTACTTTTCCATTAATTAATATGGAAGATAAAAAAGGTAGTCCGGAGTTTAAGCGGTGTTCTGATTGTGGACACAAACTGCCTACTTCTGATGCACACTCTTTGTGTGTTTGTTGTTTGGGAGCTTCCCATTTATCTGTTGAACCTCCCTGTACTATTTGTGAGAACTTTTCTAATAGAACTTTGTTAGAAAGGAAAAATAAGCTGATACTGAAGGGACTTCTAAAATCTCCCTTTTCAGAGGCTATTTCTGGGTCGGAGGTCTAAACCCCTCCTAAAGCCCATAAGAAAATGGATGTTTCTACTAAGGCTAAATCCTTGCCCTTCGTCCCCGGATGGGGACTCTCACCAACCAAAACCTAAAAAGGCTAAATTTTCAGTTCCGGAGCTCTCTGTCAGCCCCAGTGCTTTTGGTGCCTAGACCTTCGGCACCGAGACCTTCGGCTCCATTAGTGATTTCGGCTCCGTCCTCTCCTGCAGCCTTCTATATATCGGCACCGAGGGGCTCCTTGGTTCAGACCATTACCACTGTATCAGCACCGACTGTTCAGTTGGCACTGACCTTGACCGCGTTGGCTCAGAGATCGAGGCCTTTATTGTTGATTCCAGTTTTGTCGGTTCCAGCTTCGGCACCAACTCCCACTTCGGCACCGATCCCTGTGTCAGTGCAGACAATGACCTCGGCACCGATGACTTCTTCGGTGCAGATAACAGTAGTCCAGTCTTTCTCGGCACCGTTGTCCTCGGTGTGGTCAGATGAGGTGGGCACAGAGTCTACCTTTTTTGTGGACAGGCCTGTTTCTCCCTCAGTCTCTGTGAGGTCTACTAGAAGCCTTTCTGAACATGATGTGTTGCATCTTGTGGACCAGGCTTTCTTGGCCAGAGGTATTCCACCCCTCAGGAACTATCCTTCCTTGGAAGGTGGTCACCCATCTACTAAGACACCTTATTATTCTCCTTCATTGCCTTTGAAGTCCATGGATATAGCACAGTCTTCCCCTTCTATGGTTCCCTTTATGGATCTCACTAAGTAACCGCAGTTGCCTTCGTGGCAGGAAAGTTTTTCTACGACCTAGGATGTCCGCTGTTACATGCATAGCTTACTGCTCCACAGCCATCCAGGGACTCCGGGTTGGCAGGCTGAGTCACTTAGGGGAGGAGTGCCCCCTGTTCTAGACATACACTCCTCCTCGGGTAGACCAGCCTTCCAACTCATGGAGAAGACTTCCACTGCTGCTGGCGATACCGGACTGTCTATACCTCTGCCTTCCTCTGGTACACTGGTTTCACAAGTCGCATCTAGTGGACCGGGTGCAAGGGCCGCAGGACATATTCCCTCAGGAATCCCCCTTTCTGTTGTCTTCCCCAGCTTCTCCCGCTGAGGAGGTCCATCGGAAAAGTTCATGTAAGAGGAAGCACATGGACTCCAGAAGAGTCCCTCACCAAAGAGACAGATTTCGATGAGGGGGAAGGATCCCCTCGGTCACCCTCTGAGGTATCCTTTGACGATATCCTCGAAATCCTGAAACAGAGAGGTGACTGGCAGTCCTCTAATCCGACCCCTGAGGAATATGTGTTCCTGCAGGCCTTTCGTGCCTGGCCCCCTACCTCCTGAGTTACTCCACCTGCCGATGAACCTGTCAGGTTCATCTTGCAGCATGCTTGGAAGGCCCCTGATACTGTCAAAGCTGTTCACCGGAGGCCAGATAAGATCTTGTCCCCTCTTGCTTCGGATCCCCATTGATCCAAAGGTCTTCCTGTGGATGCTTTGGTGGTGGCAGCCGCAACAAAAAAGGATCTGGCAGAAGAAGAAAGCCAGACTGTCCATCCACCTAACAGAGAGTCACGGGCCCTGGACAGGATAGGGAAAGCACACCTTTGCTTCAGCGACCTTTGCTATCAGGTCCCTGAATTATATGGCACATTTTACCAAGCTTCAAAGGGATCTGGTTTCTGAGCTCTCTGAAACCTTGGCTGGTGCCGCCGTGTCTGACGAGGTCTGTGACAAAGTGGCCTCTCAGCTGGCCACCATTGAGTCTATATCTAACTCCTCTATGCGACTAATATCTCACGCATCAGAAGGAGCTGCTAGAGTGGCGGGTTCAGCTGCGGTCTTGAGACAACAAGCCTTGGATGTGCTTGTGCAACTTTGCGGAACCTTTTAAGTCTTTGTTTCTTAATGCCCCCATTGATCCCTCCTCGTTGTTTGGGCCGAAAGTTAAAAGCACACTGGCCAGATGTGAACAGGATGGTAAGACCCTTTCTGCCGTAGGTGTCCGTTATTCTTCCCCTCAACGTGCTTTCTCAGGAAACCAAAAGAGTGGAAATATATGGTTCAAGAAATCTCAGGGTCCTTTCCGAGACACACAGGCTGAGTTCTCCCGCAGAGCAGAGGGGGAAACTCACAGGGAAGATGCTCATTTCGGGGCAGAGGGGGACCACGTAACCAGGGTTCCAGGGATTCTTTCCCTGGTCAATCCTACCAAAGCTACTGAAGAGCGGCCCAACTCCTTTCCTCTGGAGGTGGTTGGGGGACGTTTCTCATTGTACCCTTCTGAGTGGCTAACCATCACCACCAATTCTTGGGTACAAAGGATCATAACCAGAGGTCATCATATCCCCTTCGATCTTTGTCCCGTCCCTTCAAAAATTCTTCCCGACGTTCCACCCAGTCAAAGGAAAGAAGCAGCACTGGAGATAGAAAAGCTGCTAAGAAAGAGTCATCCAAATAGTTCCTCCAGACCAGATAGTATCCGGATTCCACTCAAGACTATGTTTGGTGCAAAAAAAAAAAAACTGGGACTGTAGACCAATTTTGGATCTCAGTGTATTGAACAAGTTTGTGAGAGTACAAAAATTCCGGATGGTCACAATACAGTCTATCCTCCCGCTTTTGGAAAAAGACGATTGGATGTGCTCTGTAGATCTTCAAGATCAGAGTACTGCCCTTCGGACTCTCTACAGCCCCCAGAGTGTTCACAACAAAGTGCATGGCAGTTGTCACAGCTCACTTGCGACTTCAAGGATTACAGGTGTTTCCATACCTAGACGACTGGCTCATCTCCGCCCCCACCAGACCTCTACTGGAAAAAGCCCTGGCATACTCTCTCCTTGCTGCTCAAAGGCTAGGCATAACCATAAACTGGTAGAAATCCAATCTCACCCCATCTCAGTCGACAGAATTCATAGGGGTTATCTTGGACACAAAAAACTACAGAGCTGCTATTCCAGAGAGCAGAATTTTAAGGATAAAGCAACAACTAATTCCAGTCCTTTCAAAGGAAAAATCCACGGCTCACTCGGTTCTACAGCTGTTGGGTTCCATGGCAGCCTTCATCACCATTGTTCCCCTGGCCAGGTTTCACATGAGGCTTCTACAATGGCTACTGCTCACCCAATGGTATCCTTTTCAGCATCCTCTTTCAGCCATGATTCGAGTAACCCACAGGTGCAAACAGGATTTAAATTGGTGGATGACACACAATCTCTCGCAATGGTCTCTCCCCTTCTCCCCCCAGCAGCCCAAGGCCACAGTGACCACGGACGCCTCCCTGATGGGGTGGGGGTGGGGGGTTATGTCAGGGACAGAAAGTCCAAGGTGTACTTGGTCCCAACTGAAGGCCCATCTGCATATAAATGTTCTAGAGCTGAGGGCGGTGCCTCTGGCATTGCAAGCATTCCATCCCCTGCTGCCGTCTGGGACATTTGCGATTCAATCAGACAAACATGGCGGTGGTCTGGTACATCAACAAGCAAGGTGGAAGCAAATCTTACCCCCTTTGTCAAGAGGCCATGAGGATATGGCAATGGGCGATGGCTACAAACAGTTTTCTTCTAGCAACACACATTCCCGGGAGCTCCAACGCGATAGCAGACAGACTCAGCAGGTGCATTCTTCAACCTCACGAGTGGTCCCTGAATCCCTTGATAGCGGCGGAGATCTTCCACCGCTACGGCCGTCCTTGCTGTGACCTGTTTGCATCCCCGACCAACCACAAATGCAGCAACTACTTCGCCCTGGTTCCCCCTCCAGGACAGTCACCCAGGGACACTCTAGTCCACGATTGGCCCTCGGGTCTTCTGTACGCATTTCCACCTTTTCCCCTCATTCCCCAATTTCTGAAGAAAATCCGGCGGTTGAAGAGCAACGTTATCCTCATAGCACCATATTGGCCTCGACAGATTTGGTTCCCCTTCCTTTGGCCTCACTTACTAGATTGACCATGGATTCTCCATCCAACCCTGGAGTTGATCTCACACCCACAGAACCTGATTCATCCCAACCTGAACAGCCTGAAGCTAATGGCTTGGCTACTCCAATTCCCTTGATTGCCAGGCAGAATGATCCTTCTCTACCAGTACGTGATATTCTCATTGCTTCTCATAAGTCTTCCACTAGAATTACTTATCTGAGCAAGTGGCTGAAAGACAAACAAGTAGACCCCTTTTCAGCACCAGTGCCGATAATACTAAACTATCTGGCCGACCTGTTTCAATCGGGTCTGTTGGCCTCTACCATTAGAGTTCATTTGGCTGCAATTTCTAATTTTCATGAGGGTGTCCAAGATTCCTCTCTCTTGTCCCATAAATTGTCCAAGACCTTCATAAAAGGTGTGAATCATCTGAAGCCACCTTTTAGAGAACCTATTCAACCATGGGATTCATCATTAGTTCTACAAGCTCTGACAATGGCACCTTTCGAACCAGCCTCCTCTTGCGACCTCTAGTATTTGTCATGGAAAACCTTGTTTTTGGTCGCTATTACTTCTGCTAGACGTATTTCTGAACTTCAAGCTTTATGTATCAAGAGTCCATACTTGTTTTGTCATAGAGATAGTGTCTCTGAGAACTAATCCGTCATTTCTGCCTAAAGTGATCTCTGAAATGTCCATTAATCAAGCCATTGAATTGCCAGTTTTCTTTCCCAATCATTCAAACAGAGGAGAGTATTACCTACATACCGTAGATATACACAGGCAAATCCATTTTTACTTAAACAGGACTAAACCCTTTTGTAAATCTGACCAGTTATTTTTGGCCTTTTCTGGACCTAGATTAGGATCTGCTGCTGCTAAGGTCACAGCTAGATTGAAGGACTGTGTGACCTTTATTTACACACAACATAATATCTCGTTGCCTACTACCATGAAAGCTCATTCAACAAGGTCGGTGGCAACTTCTGCTGCCTTCCATGCCAGAGCTTCTTTACATGACATCTGTGCAGCTGCAACTAGGGCTACGCCTCATACCTTCATCAATCATTACAAATTGGATTTGGCCTCCAGGGGAAGAGCATCTTTCGGTTCTGTGGTGCTCAGGAATATCCTTCCATGAGAGCCTCCCAGGAATAGAGGTAGCTGGGGACTTTGTCCCATTCGTAAGGAATGAACGAGGATTAACAATATCAGATAAAGAAGTTAGATCTTGCCGTAACGTTCCATCTGTATTGTTGATCCTCGTTCAGTCATTACGAGCCTCCCTCCTTCCCTCTTCTGTGGTTTCTAGTGGATCTCATCATCCAGTTCTCTTAGGTTATTTGACCAGAGGTAGCCTCTACCTTACTTGCAAACTCAATCTGAGGTAACAGGGAGAGGGGGATTGTGGGTAAGAGTTTAGCTCGAGAGTTTGAAGCTGATGAGAGCTTGGAAAATGTCCGGCTCGGTTTCGAGCTCGGAACCGATACCCATGCATAATGACTGAATGAGGATCAACAATACAGATGGAACGTTATGGTAAGACATAACTTCTTTTTTTGCTAAAGGAGCAATTGTTTTGTTTTCCCATTAAGGCTGTATGCCCACAGAGCTGGATTGTTTAAATAGGTGGGGTTTGTCTCCTACTGTGGGTGCAAGGAGGCTTGTTCCCTGCAAAATATTTTTTTTTATTTTGGAGAAGTGTCAGATTTTTCTGCACTGTTTCATTGCCCCATGTATTTGCTTTTTCAAAGTCATTTGTGTGGACCTGTGTAACTCCTGTCTCTTAAGTCAAGTTTTTGAGAATTCTTTGCATTTCACACTATTCAGCCATGGCAAATCTTGGTAGTGAGGAAAAAGTAAACCTGTTGGCAACAAATGATCTCTATAGGCCCCCAGTTGTCTGAACTTGAAATTTTGCAAGTTTGCGCTTAATTTGTCAGTAGCAGTATTTAAATGAGGCCTATATTGTAAATAGTTATACATTAATTTCATTTCCTAATTGCATTTTTGAGAGGAATAATGATTCCAGTTGTTTGTAGCTAAATTAAATTTTAAAGTTCTGAATTTGGCCATTGTAAGTTTGCTAATTTTTATTTTAAAAGTAAAGCCGTCTTTTTTGTGTCTATCTTCGGGCAGCCTGGTGGTGCAGCGGTTAGAGTTGCCACCTCACAGCAAGAGGTTCTCCGGTTCGATCCTCGGCTGGGGTGCCTTCTGTGCAGAGTCTGCATGTCCTTCCTGTGGTCGCGTAGGTTTCCTCCGGGTGCTCCGGTTTCCTCCCATATCCCAAAGACATGCTGTAGGTGGATTGAACACTCTAAATTGGCCCTAGGTGCGAGTGTGTGCATGTGTGTGCCTTCTGTGGAAGGTTGGGCGCCGGGCTGGCAACTCGACACCGTAAAACTCCACTGCCAATCATGAACGAACAGTGATCCGCTATAGCGACCCCTAACCGGGAAAAAGCTGAAGGAAGAAGAAGAAGATTGTGTGTCTATCTTCAATCAGAAAGGATTCCTCCCCCATTTTAACTGCAGCTATTGACTCAGATAGCAACAATTTTGTGTCCTAATGCTTTGAAGGACAGTTGATTTAAAGTGACTCTGCATTTCCAGATTACTTTTATTTAATGACTTGCATTTAATGTCTGAACACTTTTAAAGACCTCTGCCTTTATGAAGAAAGGTATTTTTGTGGAGGTAATTGATTTAATCCTTCTGGGGATCCCCTCCCTTTTCAAATCACCAACCTTTCCTTGGAAATGTAAAAGTTGCAAGAAGAACATTATTTCAGCAATTATTTTTACTGGTTCAATTTTCAGGTGTGTGACCTGTTGGCCTTCGGGAAGCTTGATTGCTATAACCTTGGAACGTACTGTGTAATGTGTTAGGCTACTTATTTTTGTTTTAGTGATGCTTGTTTTTAGTATTAGGCTTCCTGATCTGATGTAGCTCCCACCCCCATGTATTTCAACAGAGGCATATGTAGTGTGGGGGTACACTACAGGATTCAGTTGTCAGGGGGAGTACTCGACTGTAACAGCATTGATTCTGCACTTGTAGCTAGGGCTGGAGTACTTTAGCTCTCTGTATGTAGCATAGTGCAATATTTGCATCCAGAAATGAAAGCCAATATCCCATTTGTGGTCAGGGCTAAAGAGCTCAGCACTCTGTGTGTGTGCCAGATCGTGGAATGGCACCTGGCACTAGATCAGCTATCTTTGTCTCTTAAATTCTGGGTGCAGCTTTTCTTATAGAACTGGATTAGAGAGTATAATATAGACCTGACAACAGTCACTTATAAGTAACCTTTAAGCAGAATATAATGACTTTTCTTAAAGCCTCCGTATATAGTTTGTATTTTTCTAACCCCATAGTTTTTCTAGTAGTGAGTCTTATATTTTCATATCCTTTTAGTTTTTTGAAGACTACAGAAATCAGTGTTATATTCAGTAGTGTGTCATATCAGTGAGGACTGATGTGGTGTACTGGTCTCCCAAGAGTGACCAGATTTGCCCTTTAAAATTAGTTGGGCAACAGTATGCTGTCCTGATACTGGTAGATGCCCCTAGTTAAAGTTTAAATTGGTTAATAAGCTCTGTTTGTGGTATGTCTGTTATAATTTGGGTGGTTAGCAATGCTTTTTTTTTTTTTTTTTTTTTTTGCAAAATACCAGAACAAAAGCACAAATGCAAGAAGAAAAAAGGCTTCCATTTGATTCAGTTAATATATTTTTTCTCCTTGTCAGCTGAGACTTCATCCGAACTAAAAGTGACTCTCAGAAAACATGCTTAAAACCATAAATTCAAAAAAAAAATCATATGACCATCTTTCGACTCCTTTTTAATGCACTTTTCAAATTACGTAATCATTTAAACCCAGTATTTTACCAATATTTACAGAAAGTTGCCTCAACAGATCCGTATGCTCTTAACAAGTGAGTGCAGTTACCACACCAAGTAGTTGGTTTCACGTAGTCATTAGCAAAAACTAAAAATCTTTTAAAACTGGTACAAACGTCTGTATGTATATAAAGAACATTGCTTTTATTTTTTTACACCAAATAGAATATTGATACTCGTAAAAACTTCAGTGTAATTTTCTCATAATTGTACTGCTATGGAGTGATTCAGACACTATGTACTTAGAACAGCATGCAACAAAGGAGTTACTGCAATTAAAAAAAACATTTTGCACCTATAATCTTCTTGTAACCTGGCATATGTATATATGGCCTCTCATGAATAAACCTACCAGCTGAACATTCAGAACATTTGTATGCAACTTGAATTGTAAATGATGTTTCTGTGATCAATTCTGTTTGCTCTAACAAGTTTAGGAGAACACTCATCAGTAAACAAAGGCCTTTCATTAATAACCTTATATAGTCCTTCATTTCCTTGTAACATTCTCCAGTTGGTAACACTAGATTTATTATTTTGACTGTCACAAGTAAAAGTCAAACACATGGCATAAACACAGGTTGACAAATATGTCACCTTTCTTTCTTTCACAGCTTTCCTAATATTTTCATCCAAGAAAACTTTGTCATTCCCTAGCTCTAAAAATGTAGATTTTATTTAAAAAGCTCATTTAAAAGAAATGTTCTAAGCTAGTAAGGTTAGAAATCCTAACGAGCTGTCCTTTAGCAACATTTCTCATAACATAACTTTGAAAATGCAAATGATCGTAAGTAAACATGAATGTCATTCATTAGATCATTGCTGCAGTAGCCTTAAGCAATACGGGAAATGTCCGGCCAAGGATCAGACCCTCTGACCAACTTCCACAGCTTTAGAGTACCTCGCATGTGCTGTAGCCACTGACTTGGATGAGTCCAGGACTAAGAATGCGGTCTTCTGTGTCTTTCAGGATATCAACCATCGGCTACTGCTTCCACAAGGCTGGGCAGATAAGTTCCCTGTTGGAGATTGCCTTCCACAAAATGTACATTTCTGAGAAACTGGTTTTATTTGTAGTAAAAAAAAATGACCTAGGATGAAGATATTTTAGTGGTTATTACTTAAAGTTTTTACTTCTGTTTCAATTGTTTTCTGTCAGGAGGCAACACCGACTCTTGTCAAGACCCAATATTGGCTTGTCAGGTACTTTTCATGGGTGACAGACTGTCCTAATTTTCTTTGTGGATTCCCTTATTAGTCATCACTTTTTTTCTTAAAAGTTTTACTTTATATCAAAACTAGTTTCTAGGGTCTGTGGCATTACATATGGAGACAGAATATATAATTATTCTTTACCTCAAAAGTAAAAATTCAGTCGTTAGACAAGACCGTTCCCATAGTTTCTTTATCCGCCTGTTAGACATTTGTTGTGGCTAGGACTTAGATCTGGGTTCCAGTAATTGATTATTCCTTTCTTAGGCAGCAATAACAGAAAAGGAAAAAAATGGGAGGAGGAGGGGGGGGTGGCGCTTGAATATAAACACAGACTCCCTCTGCCTCAGCCATTGATGGGTGGCTCTGCTGTGGCCATTTGTTGTACTTTGGACCTTTCCTCTCACCCCATCTGATGAGCTCCTGGGATGCCAGTAAGGACCTGTGGGTCAAGCACATGCTGTGCTGTGGCTGTTCAGCTCTTGGCCCATGTAGGGGAGATCCAGTCTTGCCAGCATCAAGGAAGGCACATAGGAATACCCCTGTGCTGTGAGGAGGCTTTTTCCCCTGGGAAAGGGGTCATCCTTCTAATCTCTCTCTTTTTTGTGTGTGTATGTTTGTTGGGGGGTGCTTCCATTTGGCTAGACTCACAAGAAATTAGTGAAGCTTTTCAGTTTTAAAATGTATACAGTTTTAAAATATGTAATACCATAGTTGCTGTAAAGGTATTATGACAAAAAAAAAATATGATTATTTGTGTCTGTTTCTCATATGTTGCCAGTTTGAGAGGATGCTTATTTTCCAGCCAGCATTTTACCTGACTACAAGATTTTTTTTTGCCCCCTATAAGTTTGACAGACAATTTAAGAGCCTCAGTCCACAAGTCCTTGTGTTTGATTCTCAGCTGTTTAAACTCCATCTTGCAGGTGCTTATGACATGTTGATCCACTTGCCTGGGAATGTTTTTCAGAATTTTCCAGAGGATCTCCTAGTTGAGATTCTGTATGTTTCCCCTGATAAAAGATTGTTCTTTCTACTTTCTTATGCTGGGATCCTTTGAAAGGATGAAAAATAAAGGAAAAGTTAGTTCAAAGACTTTCCCTCCTTTTCTAATCTAGCAAATTAAGATGTATATCTTTCTAACTATTAGGCCTTCTGCTAGTGGTCACAGTCAAATTCAGAAACGTTGTGATACGTAGTTACTCAGGGCATAACCATGTCCAACCCCCCTTTACTGTTTACTACATTAAGTCGAAGGAGACCATTGTTGCAGACAAGCTGAGCAGGACCAGGGAAGGTGAATTGAGAGAAAGTGTCAAGTACTTCTGTCTGCCACCAGTTATAACTGACTATTAAACAAATTCTTCTCCAGTATTGTTTATTCTGATCTGGAATTCAGATGTTCTTTCATTCCCATAGACAGGGATGTTCATGTATGATCTTCCATCCATTCCTCTAATAACCACGGTCCTTCTAAAGAATTCAGAAGGACTCTCCAGACATCAAGTGGTGCATCTATTTTGGTCTGGCTATAGTAGTTCTTTTGAATGTGGCCAAGGGCAGTTACCACAAGTTTTATCACAGGAAGGACTTGCAGAACACAGGGGTTTGATAAATCCTATCCCTCGGTGATGTCATTACTACTGCAGTAGGAGTGTTGTTTTTGTATACCATCTTGTATAACTGCAACATATTTTTTTGAAGTAAGTATGTTGCTCAGTTTTCAGTCATCAATATATTTGTTTAGCTATCACGTTTCACATTTTATTATCTGATCAGAGTAGTCCAGAAGGGGGAGCAACCTCAGTACAGATCCCCGAAGGACTGGGGGCTAGACAGGTAATTCCCTACACTGACTTGTTTTGTCATGTTGCTTAACTATTGGCTTATTCAATGAATTACATATGAAGTGACATTTACTGCTGTAGAGTTATCAGTCATGCCTTTGGTGTGATCAACATAAGCAGTATGCACTGTTATCCCTTCATTAGATGCTGCTGTTACCAGAATGTCACACAATGATGATCTGTTCTTGATAAACCCAATACTGTCCAATATTTAACAGAGGCAAGATGTTTATGTAAGCTATATGGGTTGTATTCACCATAGGGTATAAGAGCTGGACAGCTTCCAAAGCTACAGGGCACCTTCCACATACCCAGCTGTTAGCTTGAGCGGAGCTGATTACAAGATAGGTTTGTATTCCATGCCCTTCAGAGCTTTCCTGCCACAGAAGAGAGCACTCCTCTGCAGGCTTTCAAAGATCAGCAGTCTGCTTGTGGTGTTATATTGCTGAACAGATAAGTTTCCATTAGAGAAAAAACATCCACATAATTTTAATGTTTAAATTTCTTTTCCTGTGTAAGAAGGTATACCTTAAGCTAAGTGTGTGTATTTTTGACTGTCGCACGATTTTATTGTACTTTTAAATGTGAGCACACACTTGTTTCTGACAGTTTAAAAGTTAGTTTAAACATTCTAAAACTGTTTTTACCTGTGGAGAGTCTGTGTTTAAATTACTTTCTGGGGTTGGTAAAATGTGTTGGCATACGTTTTACTGTATTTTTACACTTCCCATACTCTGGAACAGGCTACCCATCTATGTCAAGCAAAGTTCATTAGCACTGTTCAAGACAAATCTTGATGAGTGGATGGGAAATGGGAAGTACAGCCCGGGGATCACTTCTGTCTCTGCTCGACAGTGGCACAGGAAAATAACTTTTTTGGCTGGCGTAAGCCAGGCAACCTTGTTGGCTAGGCTTACGTAGGCCCTTGGGCCGATAGCCTAGTACCTACCTATGAACCTATGGAAAAGTTGCTTTTTACTACTTTTTAAATTTTACTGACTTGTGCTGCTTAGTTTCCTAGGGAGAGATTCACCATTTTAAGCTTTACTATGGAACAAACTACTGGTCACATGGCCCTTCTTCCACTGCTGTCAGCATTGAAAGATGTTTTTGTCACAGCTTGTGTTTCCCCAGAAAGCCATCCTGCTGCACCTAAGAAAGCTTTAGTTAATACACCTGTTACTGCCAAGTGTTTTATTAATTTGAACCTTTCCCCTTCTGACAAGGGTGGTAAGACGGTTGAAATGTTTGGGGGGAAAAGTGTATGCTTCTGCAGTTTTAATTTTTGAGATTTGAATTGTCAGGCTCATTTGCTAAAAGTTTATTCTAACTGACTGACTGTGTATGGTGAATGTTTTATCTGCAGTTCCCTCCTGTGAGGACAAAAATGCTTTGTGTGGTTTAGTTTCTTCAGTTTCTCAGGTCATTGCTCATTGTTTAAAGTGTATATATGACTCTGTAGATACTACCTCCAGAGCTATTGCCACTGGTACTGTGTTGAGGAGGTTTGCCTGGCTGCATTCTTAGAACCACCCATGAAGAGGTTAAAAATTAGATTTTAAATTCTCTTTTGAATAGAGATTTAGTTTTTGGACCCTCTGTTTCAGAGGTTATCAAAATGTAAAAATTGTAATGAGACATAAGCGGATATAGGGAATCTATCAGATTTTTCAGTCCTCCTCCAAATTTTCTAAGGGATTTTCTCCTCCCTTATCCAGTTTTGACAAGAAGCAAAATTAACAGTCTCAGTAAAATGCCAGTATTAAAACATTTAAAAACAGTTTCAAGGAGGTTCTATAAAGAGAGCAGGAACCTCCCCAGAACAAAGGACAATGAAATAAAGCAGAATGAGTGTGTAAGGGGCCTTGACCCTCCCACCAAGGCAATCCTTTATTCCCTTTCAGAAAGTCTGAATTTCAGTTTGGTATCAGATCGTTTCAGAGAAACGAGGTTTGAAAATGATTCAGCAAGGTTACAGATGGCAGTGGGGAGAAGTTCTTCCTTTCTAGGGAATTATTTCACATCCACCAGACGAAACCCCTTCTGTTCCCTCCTGTCCTATAGCACATGCTATCTTGTGGTGTTATAGAAACAGTTCCAACTTCCTTGTTGGGAAAAGGGTTTAATGCAGGAATGTTTCTACAGTCAAAGAAAAGAAAATGCCTGGAGACCACTTCTGG
This sequence comes from Protopterus annectens, assembly GCF_019279795.1. Lineage (NCBI taxonomy): Eukaryota > Metazoa > Chordata > Ceratodontiformes > Protopteridae > Protopterus > Protopterus annectens. The sequence goes on along the minus strand of NC_056732.1, from coordinate 711,313,460 downwards.
ACTTTCTTTCCTAAATCATTATATAATAGAGCCCAAGTTCAAAAAGATTTCACTTCACAACTGTTAGTTCTTCCTCATGTGTTTTTTTTTTTTTTTTTTTGTAGATTTAAGAAATTATCACAATCCTGCTCATTGAAACATCAGACATTTCTTAAGGTTGTGTGTGTCTAACATTATCAGTTCTGTGCCTCATCATTTAGGCTGCCACTGTTCCAAGAGTGTTCATAAAGTGTCTAGCTTCTGATCTGAAGTAGTTTACTTCGTTTGGTCTTCAACCTGTGGGAGACTGATCTGTATCGGATCTGAACCAGCAACTTTACTAGCATCCGCTCTGAGCTACAAGCTCCTCCCCTTACCCATAATACACCACCACTACCTTCCAACCCCCAGATCTCGTTTGCCGCGAATAGCTTATGCATCGTGATCTCTTGAGCTCCAGGTTTTCAAGTGGGTAAAAAAAAACTTTAAAAATATCTTTTTTTCTTTAAAAATCTTTAGATAGTGATAGAGTAGGTTCCCCTTTCTCCTCCCCTCGCTTGGTGCATCGAGTTTATAGTTTTTAGGGTAGTTAGCTTAGTTAGAGTAGTTGTGTGGATTTTTGCTTCCCCTCCTCCCTCAGTGTTTTCTGTGTGTGTGTGTGTGTGTGTGTGTGTGTGTGTGTGTGTGTGTGTGTGTGTGTCGTGACTGGGTGCTCAGAGAGAGAAAGAAAATAGCATTTTCTTTAAATTTTTTCTTTCTTCTGAAGTATGGCTGACAAGCCTATTTTCAAAAGATGCACTGAGTGTGGCCATAAGTTATCACCTGTGGATGGCCACACTCTGTGTGTATGTGCATGGGTGTGGTCCATCTGAGCATAGACTGCACTATATGTGCGGGATTCAACCTTCTTGCCATTAAACATAGGAAGGCCAAGTTGGCCCTGAAAGGCCTTCTTCCCCCTTCAGAGTCTGTTGCCTCATCTTTGACTTCGGTCACAGCGGCTGCCTCTCCTTCTCTTCCCCTGGCTTTTCCTCCCTCCCAGGCTGGGACTCAACCTCCTGTGCAAAAGCATGTGGAAACGGAGTGGAAAAGGGGCAGAGAGAAGGAGAGAGAGTCGAAGGTGAGGGAAAAGCGCAAGAGGTCTCCGGACCTCCCTTCACCAGTAAAAACCTTAGGATCAGTGACTCCTCTCGGCTCTGATCTCTGAGGTTTTCCCCAGAGCTGGAGGAGACGCATTCAGCTTCTAGGGCCTCGGTGCCCCGACACGCAGTCGGAGTCCGTGGCCTCATCGAGGTCCACCCAGTCTTTGTCTGAGGTCGATATGGATAAAGTAATGAGGAGGTTCATCCATACTCAGATCAGATGGAGGTCTTGCCAGCCCCCTCTCCCTCAGGAGGGGGGAGCTCGCTTCCTTTTTTCCAGCCGATATCTCCTACTCCGATCCGTCCATTGGCTTTAGTCAGGGGGTCAGCGCCGACAGTACCTGCTTCCTCGACGCTGACTGCTACCTGTAGCATGTCTGATCCGAGCCGCTGTCAGAGCCAGAGCTTGGGTGTCGGATCCGAGGGAGTGGAACTTTTTTCATCGGCTCTGCCTTTGTCAGGCCAAGTTCCCTCCCTTGGAGCTCCGTCCACTTCAGGCCCGGCTCCGATTCTCTCTTCGAACCCAGGGAGACCGGCCTCCTTATTGTTTTCTCAGGAGTTTAGCTCTCCTTTGGTGTTCATGGTAGAAAGGTTTCTCTCCACTAGATTGAGACCCCTGACTGCCCCTTCGGACTCCACCCAGACCCCCATGGCTTTTTCGACAGTCCCCATCATTTTACCAGAGGGACAGCCCATGCTCGAGGAGACTCAGACGATTCCCCCTGAGGAACAAGTGGCTTGTGAGTTTCCCCCGGAGAGCCCCATCGGAGAGGTGCCTCGCAAGCATACGTGCAAGAGGAGGCACTTGGACTCCCCCGAGTCCCTCACCGAGGATATGGACTTGGATGATGGAGAAGGTTCCCCTAGGTCACCTCCTGAGGATATCTCCTTTGGAGACATCATGGAAATCCTGCACCAACGGGGAGGTTGGTCTGCCCCCAAACCTTCTGACGAGTTTGTGTTCCTGGAGGCTTTCGGTACAGGTCCATCTACTTCCTGGGGGTCCCCTCCCACAGATCTTTTGGTGGATCTGGTCACCTCGCAGGCATGGAAGGAGTCGGACACCATGGACTCAGTTCCAAAAAGACCTGACAAAATTTTAAGCCCCCGACAGACAGACCAGCATGGAACAAGGGCTCCTCTGTAGACGGTATGCTGGTAGCAGCAGCCACAAAGAAGGAACTTGCCCAGTAGAGTTCCTCGGTTCATCCTCCTGGCCGAGAGTCGCGGATGATGAACCACCTAGGGAAGCAGGTGTACGCTTCAGATACCTTTTCAATTAGGGTGCTGAACTACCTGGCCCATGTCGTCAGACTCCAACGTGACTTGGTAAAGGAGCTGGAGGAGTCTCCCCTTAAGTCCATATCGTAGAAGGACAGGGCCTCGTTCTCCACTAGGATGGCCATTTTGAAAGCAGTCTCCCACATGTCCATGCGACTCCTTTCATATGGTACGGAAGGAGCGGCTAGGGCAGCTGGGTCCGGCGTGTCCATGAGGCGCAATGCCTGGCTCAGATTGTCAATTTTCGGAAACCTTTCAAGGCGTCCTTTGCCAATGGTCCCTTATGATGGCTCTACTCTCTTTAGTAAGACCGTCAGAGAGACATTAGTCCAGAGTGAGAAGGACAGGAAGACACCGTCTGCCATCAGGATCCGTTTCTCGAACCCTCAAAGGTCCCTTTCCCAGAACCAGAGAGGGCAAAAGAAGATGTGGCTCTGGAAGTCACAGTATTCCTGGGATACTCAAGGATGTCCTTCCCCCAGTGGCAGAGGGGGACAGAATGGACGCCGGCCCAGAGGCAGAGGGGGTCCGAGGAATTTTGGGTCTCGAGAACCTTTCTTGGACAGACCCGGGCTGCAACCCTGAGGGTGGCCTTGACTGCTCTACTCTGGAGGCAGTCAGGAGATGATTGTCCTTGCACCTAGTGGTATGGGGGTCCATAAAATCAGACCGCTGGGTGCCTCAGATCATACCCAGAGGATACTCTTTCCCCTTTTGGGTCCCCCCAAATCTCCCAAATACCTCCCGGATGTACCACTCACGCAAAGGGAGGCAGCAGCACAGGAAATTTCCAAGCTGCTCGAAAAACGAGCCATCAAAATAGTCCCCCCAGATCAGTCCGGATTGGGCTTCTACTCCAGGTTCTTTTTGGTGCCAAAGAAAACGGAGGACTTAAGGCCCATTCTGGACCTTTCTGCCCTGAACCTGTCAGTTGCCAAAGAGAAGTTCCGGATGGTCATATTACAGTCCATCATGCTGTACATGCAAGAGGGCGACTGGATGTGCTCGTTAGACCTCCAGGATGCTTACTTTCACATAAAGATGCACAGAAGCTCTAGAAGGTTCCTCCACTTGTGGATAGAAATCAATCCTTACCAATTTCGAGCCCTACCCTTTGGTCTCACCACAGCCCCCAGGGTGTTAACCAAAGTGATGGCGGTGGTAGCGGCTCACCTGAGGCTTCAGGGGATTCAAGTCTATTCGTACCTTGACGATTGGCTCCTCACTGCTCCCCACCAGGTGTCTGCTCTCCCAAACGAGGGATTATTTCCTGATTCTTGCCCTGTGTTTGGGGATCACAATCAACATATCCAAATCACTCCTAGATCCTGTAAAAGTGATAGACTACATTGGTGCTAGGATAGATACTCTTCAGTGGAAAATCATCCTGACCTTGGAGAGGGAACAAAACCTGAGGATGCATGTCTCCCTGGTTGGTGCCAGGTTAGATACTCTTCAGTGCAAAATCATCCTGACTTCAGAGAGAGTACAAAACCTGAGGATGCATGTCTCCCTGATCTACCACTCTCATCTCCCAATGGCAGAATCGGTGTTGAGGGCCTTAGGCTCGATGGTGACCAAAACTTTTCTCCCATGTGCCTGATTACACATGAGAATTCTACAGTGGACTCTAGCTGTACAATGGTCCCTGTTGGAACTGCCATTGGCATATTCAGTTCAACTCAGTCGAGTCTGTTGGTTATCCCTCATTTAGTGGATATGTTCTCCGAATATTTTGGAGGGATGACCCTTTGTTCCAGCCCCGGCCCAAGCCACAGTGACCACGGATGCCTCCCAACTCGGGTGGGGGGGCATTGTTCGGGCAGGACAGTCTAAGGCCTGTGGTCCCCTGTAGAGACCAGCTTACACATAAATGTCCTAGAGATGAGGGCAGTCCTAGCATTGCAGGCCCTTCATGCCTTTTTCCTTGTGGGAACGATTGCAATTCAATCAGACAACATGTCAGTGGTCTGGATATCAACAAACTGGGAGGGACCAAATCTTCCCCACTTTGTCGCGAGGCCATGAGAGTGTGGGAATGGGTGAGCTCCACCGGTCGCTTTCTCATCGCAAAACACATTCTGGGATGGTCTAACATCCTAGTGGACAGGCTAAGCCAGACTATTCTGATGCCTTACGAGTGGTCTCTGAGTCTCAGTAGCAGAACAGATCTTCTGCGAGTGGGGTCAACCTTGCTGCAATCTCTTCGCATCTCCTTCCATTGTGAAGTGCCGTGAATTTTTTGCTCTGAACCCCCTGCTGGGGGAGTCCCCCAGAGATGCTCTAGTTCATGCTTGGCCTCCCGGTCTTCTTGTATGCTTACCCGCCAGTACCTCTTTTTCCGAGGTTTCTACAAAAAGCTCATTGACTTGGGAGCAAAGTGATCCTCATTGCCCCGTTTTGGCCTCACCAGGTATGATTTCCCTTCCTTTGGTCTCACCTTCTGGCTCCGCCTTGGATCCCATTCAGGATCTAATTTCACACCCTTCGGGGGTGCCTCATCCGAATCTGGACAGTTTGAAGCTCACAGTTTGGCTGCTGCAGTTCCTGTGATTGCTAGGACTCCTGGACTATCTTCCTCAGTAAGATCTATTTTGGTGGCTGCTCATAAGTCTTCAACCAGGAAGGTTATCGCAGCAAGTGGAAACGTTTTTCCTTTTGGGCCTCTCAAAGGAGTTAAGGCCCCTTCACAGCTCCTATTTCCACCATTCTTGATTTTCTAGCTGATATTTTTTCAACACGGAGCTAGTTCTTCTACTGTCAAAGTTCAGTTGGCTGCCATCTCTCATTTTCATGTGGGTGAGAATTCTGCCTCTTTAACCTCCTCCAGACTGTGTAAAGCCTTTATTAAAGGCACTTTTTGTTACGCCCCCCCCCCCCCGGTCAAAGATACTGTTCCCCACGGGACCTTACTATGGTTCTTCAAGCTTTGGTCGCTCCGCCTTTCGAGCCTGCTGCAGCAGCAGAACTGAAATATTTATCTTGGAAATCTGCTTTTCTGGTGGCTACTACCTCTGCCAAAAGGGTTTCCAAATTACGGGCCTTGTCCATCAAAGTTCCTTACATGATTTTTTCACAAAGATAGGGTTTCCCTTCGAACCAATCCATCCTTTCTTCCTAAGGTGGCATCATCAATCAATATCAATCAGACCATCAATTTGCCTGTATTTTTTCCTGATTTTTCTAACAAGATGGAATCCAAACTCCACCTGTTGGATGTTCATAGACAGTTACGATTCTATTTACACAGGACAAAAAATTTCCGTAAATCTGATCAATTGTTTGTATCCTTCTATAAATCTGATCAATTGTTTGTACCCTATCTCCAAGGTCACTATTGCTAGATGGATTTCTTCATGCATCCTTCAGGTCTATAAAGACAGGCATGTCGTCTCCAGGTCAAGTGAAAGCTCATTCCTCTAGGTCCATGGCTACTTCTGCGGCCTTTTGGTCTAGAGTGTCTTTGGATGATATTTGTTTGGCAGCTACTTGGTCCTCATCTCGTACATTTATTTCTCATTACAAATTGGATTTGACTTCCAGAAGGAGAGCATCCTTTGGTTCCACGGTGCTCTGGAATGCCCTTGCATGAGGGCCTCCCAGGTGTTTAGTAGCTGGGGACTCTGTCCCACAGGTTGAAGACCAAATGAAGTAAACTACTTCAGATAAAGAAGTTATGTACTCACCATAACGTTCCATCTGAGTAGTTGTACTTCATTTGTCTTCAGCCGTCCCTCCCCTCTTCCCCCAAACCTTGGCATATGAACAGCCTACTGGCTGCGGTTATAGGTCACAAGTATTTTTTCAGGTCGGGTTATCAGTGTAAGGTTCAGCAAACTCGATCTGGGGGTTGGAAGGTAGTGGATGTGTATTATGGGTAAGGGGAGGAGCTTGGAGCTTGGAGCAGATGCTAGTAAAGTTGCCGGCTCGGATCCGTATCCCACAGGTTGAGGACAAATGAAGTACAACTACTCAGATGGAACGTTATGCTGAGTACATAACTTCTTTTTATAGCCCATTGCAGGCTACAGGGTATCAACATTTTTTTCATATTTACACGACATGCGTATCTTTGCAGCGTCTTTTTCAAAGTGTCAGAAATCTCTCACTTGAATGAGAGATCTGTGCAGGCTGGGATTCCAAGAGAACATTCAAAAGTCATTTTTAACTTCATCACACAGGATTGTGTTCCTAGGGCATCTGCTAGACCCCTCAGTGCAAAGAGCTTTTCTTCCGAAAGAAAAAAAATAGATCTGTATTTAGATCTGTTTCCCCATGGTCGAGTGACGCTAAAAGACATGCAGGTAGGTGCGAGTGTGAATGGGCGTGCCTTCGTTGAAGGTTGGGTGTCAGGCTGGCAACTCGGCACCATAAAAATCCACTGCCAGTCATGAGCATACCGGAGTTCTGCTGTGGCGACCCCTAACTAGGAAAAGCTGAAAGACTATATTTAGATCTGTTTCAGGGGTTTTCCACTTAGATTTTGATCACTGCAAGGGAATACCTCAGGATTCTGGGTCTCACAATTTGTATGATTCTCATAATTCATCTGGGAAGACTCTGCACTAGAAAGATACAATGGTATTTGAAGTCTGTTTTGTCTTGGCACCAACAACTATTACCTTTTCAGAATCCAGTTCTGGGGTTTGTGAGAAGAGAAGGCATTTGGTGGAGACATCAATTATCCCTGAATCCAGGTCTCCTCTTCTCCCCACCTTTTTCAAAGCAGTCCAGTCACCACAGATGCCTTAGACTTTGGGGAGCAGCAAGAAGAGGAATAAAAGTACAAGGTATCCTAATAAACAAAGACGGACACAAGCACAGAAACCTAAAAGGGACTGGTGACCATATCCAAGGTACTCAACTCTCTGAATCACTTGTGGTTCCCAGGACCACATCACAGGGTGAGCCAGGTATTACTCCTGTATGCACACTAACCTTGTTAACATAGGTTCATAGGTAGGTACTAGGCTATTGGCCCTAAGGCCTATATAAGCCTAGCCTAAAAGATACCCTGGCTTTCACCAGCCAAGAAAATTATTTTCCTGTGCCACTGTCAAGCAGAACCACAGAAGTGGTCCTCTGGGTGAATTTCCTATTTCCCATCCAATTATCAAGATTTTTCTTGAAGAGTGCTAATGAGGATAGGTTGAGCTTTAAAGTGCAGTCACTTTACAAGCATCCTACATTCTGTTACAGCAAATCTGTATGGCAGACAAGCTGAGCAGGCCAAAGGTAGAGCCCTTACGAGTGGAAACTAGATCAGGTGGTCTTCCAAGATTTTATTTGTGGAAAGTGCATCAAGTAAACCATTTTGCCTCCTGCCTGAGCAAATCAGTTGGCGCAATCAATTGTTCCACATGCTCCATGCAGTAAGACCTGGAAGACAAAGGCCTTTTCTTTATCTTGGACAGGAATGTTCCTGTATACTTTTTCACCCTTTCTACTAATGTCTAAGGTACTTCTGAAGACTCCAAAGGAATTCTTTCTGGCCCTGGCAACAGTGATTTTCCCTTCTTTTGAAATTGGTCAGGGGCAATTGCCAGAAAATTCCTCACAGTCTGGATCTACTTACACAATAAGAGGGGTGTTTGATGCATCTTAACCCCAAACAACTTCAGGTGACTGCCTAGATGATAGGGTCTCAATACCTTTTAGGGACCTGTTCACTGAGGATGCGCAGAAGGTACTAATGGATGCAAGGAAATCTGCTGCTAGAAAATGATATATAAACAAATGGAATAGGTTTTCTACTTGGTGCCAACAACATAACTAGCACCCATTCAGATCTTGTGTTTCTCTCATATTGCAGTATTTGTGCGAGTTACTTTCCTATGGCCTGTCTTACTCCTCTGTCAAGGTTAATTTGTCAGCCACTTCACTGCGTCTCCCCATGGATTCTCCTCTTTCAAGGCATTCCCATGTGAAAATGTTTTTGTAAAAGCTATTGCATAAGAGACCTTCAAGAAAACTGGTGGCTTCTCCTTGGGATCTTAATTTTGTGTTAGAGAAGCTGACACTTCCTCCATTTGAACCAGCTCATTTGGCTGGCTTGAGGTTCTTAACACTGAAAATTATTTTACTGATTGCTTTGACCTCTGCAAAAAGAGTATTTTGAGTTGCAAGTTCTTACTGTAGATCAACCGTATCTCATTTTTCACAGAGACGGGGTTTCTTTGAGAACTAATCCTCCTTTTATGCCTAAAGTGGTATCAGTTTACTTTAAGCCAAACTATACAACTCACTCTTGTTTTCCATACTTTTCTAATAGTTTGTTCCAGTGATCAGATTTTGCTGATCCCTGGGCTTTGTCTTGGTTCCTGTTTTCTCCATTTTCCTTGTTTGGTCAAGGGGTAGTTTCTTTACTCACTAGTGGGAGTAGGGAGTACTGAGCTGCCTGTTTGTCCTCAGAGGAGTGGTTTAAGGCAGTAACTTGTAGTTTATTGGCCATTTTGGGTCATTTCCTGTCTTTTCCAGCCCCCTGCTATAAAGCACGCTTTAGCGCGGAGCTGCCACTGTTGCACACTAGGGCAGCGCCGGTTAAGCAGGTTTAAACTATTCGGGCTACCTAAAGTCCACTCGTCAAATTTTCCCTTAAAACTACCTCCCTCGAACTATACTACTGATCTAATCAGCGTATCCTATAACTAAAAAGATCCTCTCTACTTGACTCCAAGTAGACTATTCTCTATCTGTTAAACCTAGCACTTGCTCCTACAGTACTTATTACCTTGATACGGCAATCTTGTCATAGATAGTACCCCAAAAAGGCAACCCCCCATTTCTCGGTCACCCACGTCCCCCGGAATCTTGTTTAAAGTTTTTTTTGTCTATCCTTCTAGCATGTCGAGGGATCAGTTGCTAGTGTCCTCTCCTGCTCAGCTGGTGAACCTGGGAATATTGAGGCAATGTTACAATTGCCTCATGTACACAGACAACCCTCTCTTCCTCCCACAAAACACAAATACATGCGAGAGATGCAACTATACGGCCAAACTGGAGGCTGAGCTCTCTCAACATAGGACTGGCAAGACCAGTCAGGAGGAGAAGGATACCACACACACTATAGACCCAGTCTCACATAGTACCATTACAACCTCAAATCATACACATAAACACACAAAGACATACTCGGAGGCTCTGATCAAAAATCTACCAAAACAGCAGAGGCCACCAAAGCAGACACCCAAACAACCACCACCTCAGAACACAACACCTGCAACACATAGACCTCACAGTCAGAGTGTCAAACAGTCACAGCCCTTAAGGCCAAACACAATGCCAGACACACTAGTCATTGGTGACTCCATAGTCAGACACACTGACGTCCCGCTCACCAGACTGAGTAAGGAGAAGGTCACAGTAAGCTACCTGTCGGGCGCTAGAATCCGCCACATAACGCAAGCACTCGGGTCTCTCAACAGCAGGTACAAATATGACTCAGTCATTGTCCACGCTGGTGTAAACTACCTGAGACGTACCTCCTTGGACTACATGAAAAGAGACATTGAGGAGCTCTCTGATTATGTAGCCCAGGCAGGTATGACCCTGACCTTGAGCAGTATCCTACCTTCACCAAGAATGATGCCACAATACAGAGATAAGATGATCAGCTTTAACAATTGGCTTAAACACTGGTGTCATTCAAAGGGGATCCAGTGTCTGTCTGCCTGGGATGACATGCTGGACAAGCCACGCTGCCGCAAGGGACGGCTTGCACCTGTCACCCTGGGATTCAGGATATTGGCAAAGGCTCTTGCCACCCCCATAGTGCCTTTTTAGGCAAGGCTCAAATTCTAAACCTACCACCCTAGAACACAAAAAGGCAAAAACTAAGGGTAATGCTGCTCAATGCCAGAAGTCTAAATCTCAAAATGCACGCACTCGAGGCCCTTCTCAGTATGGAGAACATCGATGTCTGTGCTGTGACAGAAACCTGGTTCAAGGCTCCTGAGAGCACCCCAGCTATCAGGTTTTACCTCATATCATGCGTTCCGCCCCAAAATCCGGACAATACCAAGAAAGGAGGGTATCCATATTCATCAAGGACACCCACACCTCAAGACTGGTGGCAACGCACGATGCATCGGAGACCATCCAGGTGCAATTAACCATAGGCAAGACTGCTCTGCAAATTGTAGCATGTTACAGGCCACCCTCACAAACTCAGGAACCTCACATGGCCTTCCTGAAAACACTAGAGGGGATAAATGTATCACCAAACACCATCATACTAGGTGACTTCAATTACCCCAATATAGACTGGGAACACTACTCAAGCCCAAACACCCTAGCCCAAAAGTTCCTGGAATTCATAAACTCAAATGCCATGGAACAACTAGTCACCATCCCCACAAGAGGAGATAACATACTTGATCTCATCATCACGAACATGGGAGCACAATGTTCAACACCGAAGTATACCCCTCACTGGTGAGATCAGATCACAAACTAATCTCGCTGGAGGTCCTCATCCCACCCCCACCTGAAATAAAAAGACCACAGTAAAGAACTTCTCAAAAGCCGACTTCACACTTCTAAAGACTAGTGTGGTCTCCTTTAAGGCCCCGAGCCAGCGGAAAACAGTACTCAAGCCGCTGAATCACTTACAAATGCCTTCTACCAGCACCTGCAGGACTGCATGGATAAGGCAATCCCAAGCAAAACAAAGACTCTTTGTACCAAAGGCAAGCGTCCAGTCTGGTGGACCCCAGCCATAAACAAACTCTACAACAAAAGGAGGAAGCTACTACAAGATAGAGCAAAATCCTTAAAAGGTAAGACACCCTTGATCACTATAAGTAAAAAACTAAGAGCTCTCATAAAATCATCCAAAGCAAATTTGAGAGAAAATAGCTAAAGACTCAAAAGACAATCATAAGGCCTTCTTTAGCTATGTTAGAAACCTGGGAGGAAACTCCCAGATATGCTCAGAACTAGTTCAAAATGATGTAAAGATTACTGATCCTACAGACATTGCCAACATACTGGCTGACAGGTTCAGTGCAAACTCCCCCTCCCCAAAAGGAGAGATATCTATACCAAACGATTGCAGCCCCCAAACATCTCCAGCGCCCAAGTGAGAACTGCGCTCTCCAAAGCAAAAACACAGCATCCATGGGACCTGATGGTGTCCCCGGCTGTGTGCTCCACGAACTCAATGAGGAATTAAACCCACAGCTAGGACAGCTGTTTAATCAAAGTCTTACCTCTGGATACGTACCCAGACAGTGGCGCACTGCAACTGTGGTCCCACTTCACAAAGGCGGTGCCTCCACCGACCCTGGAAATTACCGGCCCATTAGCTTGACAAGCCTTATCTGCAAAGCCATGGAGAGGATCATAATGGACCTCATAAATAAAGACATAGGGAATTTGCAGACTTTGGATCCAACCCAGTTTGGCTTTGTCAAAGGCAGATCATGCCTTTTAAACTTGGTTGACTTTTTCGAAACAGTCACCAAAGCCATTGATGAGGGAAAGGCAGTCCATACAGCCTACCTCGATCTGGCTAAGGCCTTCGATACAATACCCCACTCGGGTATCATTGAAAAACTGATCAGCTTAAATGTTAACCCATACATCACAAGATGGGTTGCAAACTGGCTGAGTGACAGAACCCACAGGGTCAGAGTTGCTGGCGCCATGTCAGACTCAAAGCCTGTCACAAGTGGTGTCCCACAGGGCTCAGTCCTGGGCCCACTCTTGTTTGGCATCTACTTTTCCGAAGTACAAGCAAACACAGGAGGGTTATGGCTGACAAAGTTTGCAGATGACTACAAACTGGGCGCCATAGTAGAAAACACATCTGACACAGATATCCTTCAGAAGGGTCTCACAGAAACGGATAACTGGTGCCAGAGCCACGGCCTAAAGTTAAATGCCAAAAAATGCATAGTCATACCCTTCGGGAAAAACATGGTTACCCCTAGCTACCAAATAGGTGGCAATCCACTGAGCACAGAAGAAGTTATCAGGGACCTGGGGACCCAGGTTGATAGTAGTCTGTCATTCGACACCCATGTAGCTAAAGTAGTTAGGAAGACCTTCTACATTGCCCACCTTATCATGAAGGGATTCTCATCTAGATCAAGGGAGGTCATAGTCTCCCTTTACTCATCACTCATCAGACCAATGATTGAGTACAATGCCCCATTCGGAATGTATCTGACCCGACACTTGCAGCAGCTGGAGAGGCCACAAAAGTTCCTCACCAAAAGGATAAAGGGTCTCAAAAATCTGTCCTATGCTGCCCGACTGAAAGAACTCCAGCTCCATTCAGTTGCTTACCGCTTGCTCAGAGGTGACCTTTGCCTAACATACAAGGCCATGTCAAACCCAGATTTGATGAATATGCTTCACCTCAAAAAATCTAGATCCATCAGAGCCACAAGGGCGGGAGACTTAAACCTCGACATGGCTATTAATAGGACGTGCTGGAGGGATAGATTCATCACCCAAAGACTCCCTATGCTGTGGAACAAAATCCCGGTACATGAGGCAGAGCACCTCGCTGGCCTTGTTCAAGAGAAATCTTGACCAATGGATGGGAGATCGCAGATATACCCCAGGGATTACCTCAGTGTCACTGATCGACAGAGGCACAGCAAAATAATGGGTATAGTTCCCCATACTAAAGGGGTGGCGTAAGCCACAAAACGATGGGCTAGGCTTGTAAATGCCCTCGGGCAGATAGCCTAGTATGAAACTATGAACCTATGGATACAAAAGTGAGGGAGAAAGGATACTTCATACCTTGGATGTCGATAGACAACTTGGGGTACTATATTGGCAGAATAAAATCTTTCAGAGCTTCTGATCAGTTGTTTCTTGTGAAAGAAGGAAGAGAGGGACAGCCTGTGTCAAAGCAGACTATTTTTAGGTAGTTGTCTCAGGCTGTTACCTTTTGTTATTCCCACCACAATAAAATTATTCCAGGGAGTTTCAAGGTACATTAATCTATGTCATTTTGGAAAGGGTTGGGCAGGAAGTATTTTAGAAGCAAAAACTTGGTCCTCTGTACATACTTTTACAAACACTACAAGTTAGATCCCTTCTCCATGTCTTGGTCATTCTTTGCTAGGACCAGTTTTCTGGGGCTCCTGGACCATTTTCTTTCCACCTCCCAGTTGTTCTAAACTTTGATAATCTACCCATATAACTTAGGCTACTGCAGCAGTGATCAGTGCTATGAACATAGTACAGTTGTGTAAATAACCCTGGCTTAACAGTAGATGCTTGAATGATCACTGCTGCAGTAGCCACTTCTTCCTTATATCTTTGTCTGGGTGTGGACGTTTTTTTTTTTTTTTTGTTCCTAGCAGTGTCCTTTCAGGGCACCACCTCCCTCTCTCATTTGGCAGAAAAGATTTGAAGGGCTTGGTACCCAAACCTGTCTTGTAGTTTGCTCAGCTCAAGCTGTGTGTGTGCAAGGTGCCCTGAAGCTTTGGAAGCTAGTCAGCTGTTATAACCTATGCAGGATTTAACCTATGTATTTTAGGCTGCCGCAATATTGATTTTTTAAGCATGTACTGTTATGCCAAGTATACTTACACAAGTGTATTTTTTCTTTGTCGCTCTGGGTAAGCTCCATGATTTTACATAGAATAGTGATCAGATTGATGTCTAAAATTGTTTGGGTCTGGTGTGAAACTACCACCCTGTATGAGTATATGTACTGCTACTATAGGTCAGCGACATGTACCCATGCAGGTATATTATTTAACACGATTGATAGGGAGTTTAGTCAGATTTTCATTGTTTTATGTTTAGGGAGGCACTAGAAGATCGACTTGGATAATGGACGGTCATCACCATAGTAATATAGTATCTAAGATTGTAATCCAGTATATTTTCACCAGTGTCTGTGGCTTTACAGGTAGTTTACTCAGCTGGGATGCTGGAGGATTAGAAGACTGGGTTATTTTTCTTTCCAGGTGCTTTGATTTATTTTTCTTGTACTGACACTGCAGTGTAAAGGGAGGGGGGAGTACTGCACTCTTGAGTGTGTCATACTTCAGATGAGATGTTAAACCCAAGGTCACATCCACCTGTGTTGATAGCTCAGGTGGATGTTAGAGATCCCACGGCACTTGACATACTTTTTAATACCTTATATTCATCACCCTCCCCACTCTTTCATCCATAACTATTTTTCTGCCTTGGTTCTTATTTCATGCTCATCATTTCTTTCTTTTATTATACAAAACTTCTTTGCATTTAGCCAACCAAATATGCCAAATACATGCAAGAAATTATGTTTCTGTTATGTCTCACTTCTTCAACTCCTTTAGAAAAAGCTTATGAAATAATTTGCGTTTTAATTTTTTCAACATTCTGTTCATCTCCTATTCCTGTCTAATATTTTTTCATTCTTTCATATTCATACGTTTGTACTAGGCTGTTGACCACCAGGAGCTTTATAATCATAGCTGTACAACTCGGTCTAATTTTGTCCTAAAGTACATTGGACACCTATATGGTGGGGCTATGTTAGTAAGGAGGTAGCTAAGAGTTATGCAGGGGGGGGGGGTCAGTTTGGGATTGGTTAACTTACTGTTGTTGTCTGCCCATCAGAGGTATTGGGGTCAGACTGGGGTCAAGTTATGTTTTCCCACCCAATGATCAAGGTTTTGCTTTAAAAGGGTCAGGGATGAACTCCTCTAGAGAATAAGTAGATAGAACTCTACTTATGCTTCAGTCCAAGATTAAAAGTCAAACTCCTTTGAACTGGAATTGAATCTGTTACTCAAAAATACCTATGGGAATCGCTACAGTCTTCTATTCTAATACTCTGTATATTAAAAAAAAAAAAAAATGAGCTGTGGGAAAAAAAAAACATACTCAACTGTTTCTTCTTTGTTACACACACAACATAACATTTCAGATAACTACTTGTAATTCATGGCTTTCTTTACTGGAAGTTTTTCTTTTTTTTTTTAATTATCAGTCTCTAGGAAAAAATCTTCACTTTCTTTAATATATCCAATCTTTTGTTCTCCCTACTTGTAATAGCTTCTTCAGTTTTACTTTCTCTTCCTTTCCAAGGGCAAGTTGTATAACATTTATCCATACTGTTTTTATACCAACTTTTCCTATTTTTGTCACTGTTATATGGCTCCATTATTTTATTTTATTCACATAGTGAATAGCTTCTTAAATTGCCATCTCTTTTAAACTTCCTAGATTGCATCGATTTGAAAATGTTTGTATTTCACATTTAGTATTTTAGTTGCATATGTTTTTTATTGTATTCAGTACACAAAATAAATGCAATGACCCCCCCCCCAAAAAAAAAAAATCTGGATTTATTGAACCTACCCCATCTCTATTTTTTGTAGTACATGCTATACCTTTTTTACAGGATTTAGTCTAGAACCCCCAGACTGAATGAAAAGCAACGTGTAAGAATAGATCATTTTCAAGTCCTCCTGCAAGGAAAGTTTGCCTAAATAGTCTAGCTTTCCTAGTACTAACAAATGTAAACTTTTTCTGAAAAGATAAGTTATATGATTTCCATGCAACAGTTAAATGCTTTTGTACTAAATCATTCCATTGTTATAATCTATCTCTAAGTGTAATACCTAAAACTTCAATATACCTACCATGCCTAGTAGAATAATTTGCCACCTATTTTCTTTTTCTCCAAACGCTACTTTTCTCCTCAACTTAACTAATTTAACTGTCCACAAAAGAAAAATTAAATTCTTCGTGTTTTAACTATTAACAGTATCATCTGTGTAATGTACACTATTATAGGCAAGTTTATGGAGTTCCAGTAAATCAGATTTGTGTTTCAGTTATTTCTTTCTAGTTTTTCTGCAACTTCATTTACTACTAAATCAAAAAGTATTATATTCATTGGGCATCTATGATGTACCCCACTTTTAACTTCAAATTATCTGATTATGTGACCATTTACTAATATCTTTGTACATGGATTTTCATAAATAACATTCAGAAAATGAATAATTTTATTTGGAATATTGTACTATGTTAAAATAGTCTGTATCTGATTTCAACATATATTATGATGGGCCTTTTTAATGTAATTTAAAGTCAATTTGTCTTCAGTTTAGTTTTGCACAGTTTTGTCTATTATATCCACAGCTGTAACCGAGATGTCTCTGTTACGTTTTCCTTTCATCCAATATATTCCATCATGAGTTGCTTCTTTTATGATATTAAACCTTTGAAAAATCTTAATGATTTTATAATCCACGTTACATATTAACATGATTCTCCAGTTACTTGTTTAGACCCCAAATTCAAAGCAAGTCTGACAATATTTTGTACACATTACTCTTGATTTTATGTGGGCAACCATGGTGGTGCAGCAGTTAGCATTGCCGCCTCACAGCAAAAGGTTCTCCGGTTCAGTCCTTGGCTGGGGTGCCTTCTGTGTGGAGTCTGCATGTCCTCCCTGTGGTCGCGTGGGTTTCCTCCGGGTGCTCCATTTTCCTCCCACAGCCCAAAGACATACTGTAGGTGGAATGGATACTCTAAATTGGCCCTAAGCATTGAGTGTATGCATGTGTGTGCCTTCTGTAGAAGGTTGGGCGCCGGCTGGCAACTCAACACTTTAAAACTCCACTGCCAATTATGAGTGGAGAGGTGATCCATTGTGGTGACCCCTAACTGGGAAAAGCCGAAAGAAAACTCCTCTTGATTTTATGCCTTTATTCACCCAATCACATATCACTAGTTACAAAACTTTTCAGATGTCCACCATTTGATCACTGCTGCACTAGCCTTAGCTATACAAGTCATATCTTGTTAAGGATATTTGGAGCTTTTCTCCTTGGGCCTCCACTGAAAATGGGTCATGTCTAGCCGATCTTTCCTGGTCAACAGAAACAAACAAATATAACAGTTGGACAGCTTCCAAAGCTTAAGGGTACCTTCCGCACACCCAAACTGTTAATCAAGTAGAGCTAAAGAAAGAGTGGTTTAAGAGCCAACCCTCTTCAGAACTTTCCTACTGCAAGGAGTACTCCTCTTGCAGGCTTTTGCGAATTGATGGTCAGCTAATGCTTCTCCATTGCTGGACAGACATGTCTTCTTCAGAGGAAAAGAAACTTCCACCCCCCCCCCCCCCCCCAGAAAAGTTAACTATTTCTGTAAATGTATTAATTTTATCCTAGGAAGAAGCATTTTAATGATTGTCATGTGACTTAGTCACTTTTTATTTTGAGTGTTACTTTTGAAGAAAACAGTTGTTAAAACATATTTACTACTACTTTTTCTTGACAGAAAGTTGTGCTGAATTACTTTGGGGGCCCTGTGTAACTGTTTAAAGTACTTTTCACTGTTTGTGTGTGGGGGGGGGGGACTTTTTTTAAATACCTACATGATGTTCATCATGTTTCACTGTTGCAGTCATTACTCTTGGGTTATTACATGTTTCATTCCTTATTGCTGCCAGGCTTCCTGGGATTAAGACATCATCTGAAGTTGTTAATCTTCTTCCTATTCATCACTGATGGGTTCGGTTCCGAGCCCTCAGAACCGAGTCGGCCTTATATCAAGCTTGCATGCACCAAAAACTCTCAAGCTAAGCTGCTACCCACAATGCCCTTTGCTCAGTTACCGCAGATGTTGTTTGCCACACAGTCATATAGCAGCATTTCACCGAGTTCTTCAGCTAAGTGATTTTTTTTCTGATACATTTACAAGTTTTTGTAAAAGTTTTTTCCTGTTTATAGTCTGTTCCTGATGTCTATATTGTTTCAGCTCTACCCACAGGTATCTCGTTCTTACCATTGTTGGTATTTTCTAACTTTCTACCTTTGTGGTATCTTGTTAGCATTGTTGGTATTTCCTCTCTTTCTTCTTCATTTCCTCCACTTTCCTCACTCTTTCCCTTTTGCGCGAGAGTGTGTCCTGAGATGTCTGAAAAGAAGGGAACTAAGAGGTTTAAACACTGCTCTCGCAGTGGTAAACTGCCGAATAGTGACCTCCATGAAGAGTGTGTGTACTGTTTGGGGGTTCTGCATTTGTCGGCGAACCCCCCCGTGTGATATTTGTGCTAGCTTCAGTTAGTGGACGCTGAATGAAGGTCGTAACAAACTGATTTTGAAGGGCCTCCTTGCTTCACCTTTTTCGGAGGCTATTTCTGCGACAGAGGTCTCATCCCCTCCTTCTGTGGACAAGAAACATCCTTGCTCTGACCCCTCTTCACTGGCCAGTGACAGAGGTAAAAGTCATAAACACAAGGCCCATAAGTCCTCCTCTGAGCACTGTTCTGCCTCCTCGGTTCCGACTACTACATCGGCTTCAGCGAAGCTTACCAAGGTCTCCTCATCGGTGCCTACCCCGGCACTGATGACTACTGCACTGTCTACTGCCTCGGTCCCGATTAGCTTATCTGTTTCTGTCTCGGCACCGACATCGCCCATTTCTGCTCCGATATCTGTTCCGACAACTACCACGGAACCATTTTTGTCATCCACCCCTGTTGTAACTTCTGCTCCGAGCCCATTCACGGCTCCAAACCATAACGTTGTTGCCGGTTTAGAAATTGGAATCTGTGCTGTTCTGCGATACACCACGGACCCGATATTCGTCAACTGCGGACCCGTTTGCCAGACAAGCCTGCAAGCCCCTTTTTGGACTGGCCTGATTCCCCCTCGGGGGCATCGGTGAGATCCACCGGGAACCTTTCCGAATTGTATGTGGTGTGCCTTTTTGATCAGCTGCTGACCGTCAGAGGAATTTCAAATCCACCTAGACCCTATCCCCCTACAGGCTTTGGGTCTATTACTCCAGCAACTCCTATTTACTCTCCTCCTTTGGATCCCTCTCTTCCAAGGCTCATTTATCCAACTTTTTCTAGAGGACTCCCTTCCTCCACGCCAGCAACGACATTGTCTGAGGCCCCGAAGACCCCTTTGGGTGTCGGTTCCATCAGAACCCACCCTTCCTCAATCTTATGCTTGGGGGTGGAACCTCTGGTTCCGGTCTCTGTTCCGACGGTATTGTCAGTCCCAACTTCTGATCCGAGGGTGACTACCACTCAGAGTCTGCTTGAGGCTCCATCCCCGTGGGTGGACCATCTGGAGCAGGGTGTGACCACCGGTTCCGATTTTGTCTTCTTCAGTTCTGGGCTCCCACTCCTCTTCGGGCGGGCCCTCTTTCCGGGTGATGGAGAGGGTGCTTGCTTCTAGCAATCCTCCTCCGTTAGTTAATCCCCCAGTTAACTGAGCCACAGCTGTTAAATGCCACCCCCCCTCCGGACTCCGAGAACACAAGGCCCAGGAAACCCCTACCCAGGGTATTTCCCTTTGAGTCTTCTTTGGATGCTCCCACCAAAGAATCCCCTCGGAAATGGGTGTGTAAGAGGAAACACATGGACTCCCCAGAGGAGTCCCTCATGGACTATATGGACTACGATGATGGGGAAGGGTCCCCATGGTCACCCCCTGACTGTCTCCTTCGGAGACCTCATGGAAATCTTGAAACAGAGGGGTGACTGGAAGTCCTCCAACCCTTCCTCGGAGGAATCCGTATTCCTGCAGGCCTTTTGCTGTCGGCCCTCTACTTCTTGGATGACCCCCCCCCCTCTCCAAGGAGTTGGTTAAACTCATTGTGCAACAGGCATGGAAGAACCCTGACTCCATTGAGGCCATCCCCAGGAGATCCGACAAGGTACTCTCCCCTCTAGAGGATCAACCCCATTGTTCTAGAGATTTGCCAGTGGACGGTATGGTGGTGGCGGCAGCCACAAAAAAGGACCTTGCAGAAGAGAGTCCTGCTGTTCACCTGCCCAACAGAGAGTCCTGGGCAGTGGACAAGTTAGGGATGTGAGTTTTTCCATCAGCGACCTTTGCAGTTAGGTCTCTGAACTTTTTGGCACATTTTACGAGGCTCCAGAGAGAGATCTTATCTTCAAACTCTCCGGAACCCTGTTGGGCTAAGTATCGGATGGAGCACGAGATAAAGTTGCTTCCCAACTTGCCACCCTAGAATCAATGTCTAATTCATCCATGAGGTTGCTGTCACATGCAACCAAAGGAGCAGCTAGAGCTGCGGGTGCAGGTGTAGTCATGAGACGCCACACCTGGATGTGCATTTGTGACCTAGCGGACTACTTCAAGTCTTCCTTTCTAAATGCCCATATCGAGCCATCAGCTCTGTTCACTGCTAAGGTCAAGGATTCATTAGCCAGGTGCGAGCAAGACGGGAAGACCTTGTTTGCCATTGGCTTACACTTTTGCAAACCTCAGCATTCCTTCTCCAGGAATCAGAGGAGCAGGAAGATGTGGCACAAGAAATCTCAAGGTCCTTTCCGAGACGCACGTGGTGAGGACTCCTCCAGAGGCAGAAGGGGTTCCAGTTATGGAAGACATCCCTTTCTAGGCAAAGGGGGTCCCTGGAACTAGGGCTCCAGAGATTCCTTCTTGGGTAGACCATATCAGTGCTCCTGAGGCGCTGCCCGAATGCTTTCCGCTGGAAGCAGTCGGGGCATGTTTTTCTCTGTTCCAAGCTTGCCTGGCTTTCCATTACAAACAGTCGGTGGGTGCAGAGAATCATTACCAGAGGCTACCGTATTCCCCTAATAGCTTATCCAAGACCTCCGAAATCCCTTCCTGATGTTTCACCCAGTCAAAGGGAGGAGGCAGCTTCCAAAATACAAAAGCTATGTCAAAAACGAGCCACCCAACAGGTCCCCCCAGATCAGTGAGGATCAGGGTTCTACTCAATATTCTTTTTGGTGCCAAAGAAAACAGGGCCTGGAGGCCCCATTCTGGATCTCAGCCAACTAAACAAATTGGTAATTCAGACCAAATTCTGCATGGTCACGATTCCAACCATCCTCCCTTTTCTGCGGGAGGGTGTGTAGATGTGCTCATTAGCTCTCCGGGATACGTATTACCATATCAAGATGGATAAAGCGCTCCAGAAGCCTCCTTCGCTTCCGGTTGGGAGCCACTCACTACCAATTTAGAGCCCTGCCTTTCGGTCTCCCGACGACCCCCAGAGTGTTCATGAAATGGCTTGCAGTGTGGTAACAGCTCATCTGAGACTTCAGGGATTCCAGGTGTTTCCCTACCTAGACAATTGGCTTCTCTCCACCCCCACCAAGCGTCTTCTGGTCAGGGCCCTCCGCTACACCCTGGTTCTAGTGGAGTCACTAGGCATCACCATACATTGGGAGAAATCCAACCTTCAACCCTCACAACTACTGGAATTCATAGGGACAATATTCAACACCCAGTCAAGCCTGATCTCACTTCCTCTCCATAAGCTTCAGAGAGTAAGGGCACAAGTTCAAGTGATACTCTGTCGAAGAAACGTGTCTGCAAGGGAAGCCCTCCAAGCCTTGGGATCTATGGCTGCAGCTATCCCTATAGTTCCCTTAGCCAGATTACACATGAGATTGCTATAATGGCTCCTTCAGGCCCAGTGGATACCCAATCTTCACCTCCTGAGATCACAGATTCTCATCACCAACACTTGCAAACTAGATCTCCTCTGGTGGATGAGTACGGACGAAAAATGTTTGGTGTCGCCCCTTCCAGTCCCCCCAACCCAGCGCCATGGTGACTATGGATCCTTCCCTGATGGGGTGGGAGGCCACTTCCAGGGAAAGTCAGTCCAAGGCATGTGGTCCGATGCAGAGGTCAACTTGCATATCAATGTCCTGGAGTTAAGAGCGGTGCTATTGGCATTGCAAGCTTTTCATCCGCTCCTTCCGTCCAGAACGATTGCTGGATGATGACAACATGTCCATGGTCTGGTACATAAACAAGGAGGGACCAAATCTTACCCCCTATGTCGCAAAGCCATGAGAATGTGGCAGTGGGTGATAGCTTCCAACCGCTTTCTGATCGCAATGCATATCCCGGGGAACTTCAACTTGTTTGTGGACAGGCGGAGCAGATGCATTCTTCATCTTCATGAGTGGTCTCTCAACCCGAATGTGGAGGAGGAAATTTTCAGCCGTTGGGGCCAGCTATGCTGCGACCTTTTTGCCTCTCTCTCAAACACAAAATGCAGCAGCTCCTTTGTCCTATTTCCCCCTCTGTGAGTCACCGAGAGATGCTTTGATCCACGATTGGCCCACGGGTATCTTTTATGCTTATCCTCCAATTCCTCTAATTTCCCTTGTTCTAAGGAAGGCTATTCGGTTGAGAAGCAAAGTGATTCTCATTGCCCCATTCTGGCCTCGTCAAGTGTGGTTTCCCTTCCTTCGACCTCATCTGTTACAACCTCCTTGGATCCTAGACACTCCTCAGGACCTCATATCTCACCCACAAGGGCTGACTCCCCTGAATCTGTCCACTCTCAAGCTGACAGCTTGGTATCTCCACTTCCGTTAGTTGCCAGGCAGGAAGCCTTCTCCCCACCCGTACGTGATATTATCTTGGCCTCTCATAAACCATTCACCAGGAAACTTTACAGGGACAAATGGAAAAGATTCTCTATTTGGTCATGTAATCAGAAGCTAGACCTGATGTTCTTTGTGTTTCACTGTTGCAGTCATCACATTTGTGTTATCTGCTTGCAGGTAGCAGTCAGTCGGCCTGATTATCAAAGTCTTGGATCCTGCGTTGGTTGCTGTCTCATCTTCCATGATGTCGGGTAGTCAGGGGTATAAAGCATGCAGCCGACGCCATTACATCAGTCTTTCTTGCCGTGCCCGAAGCAGAAGCAGTTCGCAATTGCCGGTCGGCTGACTCCTGAAATTTTTTTCGAGTTTCAGATCCAAAGTCTTCAACTAAGCTAAGTACCCCATTGGGGATCCTTTTTCTTGCTCTAAACCGATGTCAGTAAAAGTTAACAATTGTATTTCATGTGGAAAGCAAATACCTCATAAAGATTTTCATTCGTACTGCATTCCTTGCTTAGGCTCAGACCATGACGTACCTCGCTGTTGGTTTTGTGCCTTATTCAAACCTCAAACTATTCGTTGTTGGTTCATTTTCGCATCCAAATATTTTGGTAGTCGGTTCAATTATCCAGGAATGGCTTCGGTAAGCCACCTGACTATCGACATTCCAAAAAAATGCAAAGATAAAGACAGAGACAGACCGCATAGGTCCAAAGCTGCCGACGACGCTTCTGAGCTAGTCGCCAGTTCGCCGGTACTCAGTGAAGTGCTTTTGCAGCCCCTGATACCCGCTACTTCAAATTCACAGGCCTCTACTGAGACCCATTCGGAGTCTGGTATGCCGCAAGATGCTTCTTTGACTGCGGAATCTGCGGATGTCTCTACCTTGGATGGGTCCGGAGCCACTGTGCAGGCAGTGGCTTCTGAGGGTGTATTCAGGCCTACTGACTTGCATATTAAACCAACGCCATCTTCTTCTTCAAGACCTAAAACTCTATCCATGCCTAGAAAAACCGACGCTTAGACCGCATGGTCAGGCCCCTATGCCTAAAAAACAAATAAGAATGGCTTAAGACCTTATTACTCTAATCAGGGGAAGCCACATTTCTCCCTCTAAGAGACCTAGGATTGATTTTCCTTCTGATTCTCCTGATCAGGATTCTGAAATTTCTGTTTTCTCTGATGACCAGGAGTTGCCCTTATCTACCTATGAGGATTCTGATGCAGAGGACTCCATTCCCTCTGCTTCCCCTCCAGAGGATTTCTCTCTTGGTGAAACCTTGCATACTCTTAGGGAGCATTTCTGCAGGGAAAGCCAGGATTACTCTGACTCCAAAAAAAAGGCTTAGGGAATTCTTACTCCTACCCTCAACACAGACCTTTAGCTATACCTCCTGTACTGGACATTGTAAATGATGCCTTCTCGGAATCTTGCCTGGCCCCTGACACTTTACCTCCGGCTCCCATAAAACCTGACAGGTATTACAGGGTACCTGACTCTCTCACAATTCCTCTTTAAGAATCCTTCTGCGGATCCTGAGACCATTTCACAGGGACCCAAGGGCATTAAAGCTACTACTGCCAAAAACCCTACCCCCTCTGATAGAGATTCCAGGGCCCTGGATAGATGGGGTAAGAAGGTATACACTTCTGCAACTTTGGCCATTAGGGCCTTAAACTGCCAGTTTCGTATGTTGAAGTATCAGCAGCATATTATTGGATTGCTTAAACAGAAAATTATGTTGATTCCTGACTGTGCTGAAAATAAAGAATTACAGGATTTAATGCATTCTGCTGAACAAGCTGTAAAACATACTTTGCAATATGGTTTTGATTCATTAGAGGCATCTTGCAGGGCTGCTGTCACTGGGTCTGTACTTAGAAGGCATGCTTGGCTTAAGGAGCAATCTTTGCCAGAGCATGTTAAAGCTAAATTACTGGATGCTCCCTTAAACCAAGACCGCCTGTTTGGCAACAGAGCAGAAGTAGTACTTAAAAAGATGGAGGAAAAAGCTAAATCTATGCACACTGTTAAAGATTTCCTGCAAGTACAGCCTCCCAGATTTAATAGGCATTGGCCTTCTAAGAATTGATCCTTTCCTGCCTCTTCCAGGCCTTCTCAGTCCAAACCCAGAACCAGCAGAACACCAAGGCTTCAGTCCCAAGGTACTCACAGTCCTAAGCAGTGGGGGGCTCCCACTTCCAAAGCTGGGAGTAGTAAGACACCCCCTGTGGTAAACTGTCACAATGACTTAACTTTAAACCTTCCAAGCACTGCTCAACTGACTGTTCCTTTAGGGGGAAAGATCATCCTGCATGCAAAAAACTGGGAACTCATTACCCAAGACAAGTGGGTTTTAAATATAGTTCCCCAAGGATACAGATTCCACTTCCACTTCTTACCAACCCCAACCAGTTGGCCAGACCTACTGCCAAATCAGTGGGCAGAGGCTCAAAAGCAAGTTCTCTCTCTTCTAAGTATCAGGGCTATTCAACCTGTCCCAGAAGAAGAATGGTTGCAAGGTTTCAACTCAAGACTTTTTCTGATACCCAGAAAAGACAGTTCCTGGCGTCCTATCCTGGACCTGTCTATCCCAAACACTTTTTTGCTAATCCCAAAATTCAAAATGCTAACTCTTCATCAGCTGCTTCCCATGCTAGGCAAAAATGCTTGGTTGGCTAAAGACAGCCTACCTGCACATCCCAATAAGGGAATCTTGTAGAAGATACCTATGATTCAGAGCAGGCTTCATGCACTATCAGTTCTCTGCACTGCCCTTTGGCTTATCTACTGCGTCCAGGGTATTCACAAAGTGCCTGGCTCCAGTCATTGCATTTTGCATTCAAAGAAATATTGAAATATACCCATACCTGGACGATTGTCTAATTCAGGCAGAAAGCCAGGACAATACTATTAAATCATCTGGCATTTGTAAAGAATTTACTAACTTCTCTGGGGTACACCATAAATGAAAAGAAAATCACATCTAGTACCCTGCCAACAAATTGTATTCCTGGGAGCAAGCTTGAATACAACTTCCCAGATGGCCTATCTCACGCCATAGAAACAAGTTCATTTGACTGCCTACTTCAAACTACTGGCCACAGTGACCCAGCTGTCTGCAAGGAAAATACTGCAAGCCCTGGGGTTCATGACCTCTTGCATTCTACTAATTCCATATGCAAGACTGCATATGAGGAAACTACAATGGTATCTAAAAAGCCTATGATGTCAACATTCTCAGGACCTAGAATCAATGATTCCTGTCATACCTTATCTAAATGTAGAGTTCCTTTGGTGGGCAGGCAGAGGCCTGCCACCAAAACAAGGGACTGCCATTCACTCTACCCCCTGCTGCCCAAACCCTAACAACAGATGCATCAGACTATGCATTGGGGGGCTCACTTGGCAGGGCAGTGCATTCAGGGCAAATGGAACCCGAGTCAGATGCACCTGCATATCAATCAAAAAGAAATGTTAGCTGTACAGAATTCTCTAACGGCCTTCAAGGACCACATTCTTCCATGACAGTTATTGGTAAAGACGGACAACACCACGGTTATGTGGTGCATAAACAAGCAGGGGGGAACCCACTCGTACCCTTTCTGCAGACTAGCCATGGCTCTGTGGAACACAGCCTTGAGCTACCAAGTGCACTTACAAGCTCAATTCCTGCCAGGCAAGCTAAATACACTGGCAGACGACCTAAGCAGAAATCTCATGGACCCACACGAGTGGAAACTGGAACCAAAGATATTCAACATGTTGAGAAACAAATGGGGGGAGCCCAGAGATAGACCTGTTTGCTTCCCCTCAGAACTACGAATTGGACAAATTCTGCACAAGGACTCCCCACAGACAAGTTTGGAAAGGGGATGCCCTGCCCTTCACCTGGAAAAACCGATCAGTTTATGCCTTTCCCCCTCTGCCTCTCCTCTCCAAAGTGCTACTAAAGATCAAACAGGACAAACCAAGGAAAATACTGATTGGACCAGACTGGCCACACCAACACTGGTACCCCCTCTTGTGCAGTGTGTCACTGCTGGAACCATGGCACCTGCCTCAGACCCCTGCTGTCCCAGCAGGAGGGCCAGATTCTGCACGCACAGCTTCAAACCCTGAACCTTGCAGCCTGACTAATTACCTGATCTCTCTGTTATCATCCCTCAGTAAGCAAGTGATGGATGATTCTGGAGGCAAGGAGGGCTAGTACTAGAAAATCCTATGCTGAAAAATGGAAAAGATTCTGTTCCTGGAGCCATACTTGGGATGGGCACAATAGTGCCCAATTTACCGCATATTGTTCAATACTTAACTGAGATGCTTCACAAGGGCCTTTCCTTTTCTTCCATCAAAATTCATGCCTCGGCCATTTCAGCTCATTATAATACTGAGCCACCCCTCTTCTCTCATCCACTGCTGAAGCAATTCCTCAGAGGGGCCAAAAACTTAAGACCACCCAGGAGAGCCCCCATTCCAGCCTGAGACCTTAACTTTGTATTGGAAAAGCTCACTCTACCTCCCTTTGAGCCAGCTGCAAATGCAGAGTTGAAATTCATTCTTGGAAAAGAGCCTTCCTTCTAGCCATCACTTCAGCAAGAAGGGGTCTGAATTACAGGCCCTCATGGCAGTGGAGCCTTTATCATCTTTCATGCTGACAGGGTGTCCCTCAGGACCAGTCCTTCCTTTATGCCCAAGGTGGTGTCCAGTGTGGCCCTTAATTAGTCCATTCATTTGCCAACCTTCTTTTCAAATCCACAGAACAAAGAGGAACAAATACTGCACTCCTTGGACGTGCACAGACAACTTAGATTTTACTTGGACAGGACTAAACCTCTCAGGAAATCTGAACAGCTTCTGGTTGTATTTGCTGCAGGGGCAGAGGGGAAGGCCATTTCTAAGTGGATAGGCCATTGCATTCATTTCTGCTATAAGCACCATGGAAAACCTACCCCACAGGGGATAAGACCTCATTCCACCAGGGCTGCATCTGCCTCTACAGCATTTCTCAGAGGTGCCCCTGCCAGAGACATCCCAGAAGATGCTACCTGGAGTTCTGTACATACCTTCACCAAGCATTACCACTTGCCAATTTTTTCTGAATCCAGAGCTGGCTTTGCCACTGCAGTCTTGCAGGGCCTTATAGCTGGTCCTAATGCTATCTAATTGCTTCCTCCCATCCTTAGATTTGTGAATCTACCCAAATATGATCACTGCAACAGTGAAACACGAAGAACATAGTACAGTTGTGTAGACTTGCCATAAATGTAGATGTTCAAGTGTATTCACTGTTGCAGTCCCTCCAGCCCCCTGACTTCTATTGACTATCCCTCCATTCTTGTTTACTATGCTTAAAGCTTTCTGGTGTGTTTGCTTTTTGTTGGAGGTGTAACCTTGTATATAATTGCTTCCCATTATGGGGGCACCTAACATCTGGGGCAAGAAAAACTGATGTAATGGCGTCAGCTGCATGCTTTATACCCCTGACTACCTGATGTCATGGAAGATGAGACAGCAACCGAAGCAGGACCCAAGACTTTGATAATCAGGCCGACTGAGGGCTACCTGCAAGCAGATAACCAAAATGTGATGACTGCAACAGTGAATACACTTGAACATCTACATTTATGGTAAGTGTACACAACTGTACTTTCTCAGCCCCCGTAGCCACTATTCTTCGTTATCTGGCTGAACTGTTCGACAATCGGGCCTCAGCTTCCACCATTCGAATCCATCTAGCAGCTGTTACCAACTTCCATAACTGGTCTGATGGAGTGCCACTTGTTTCCTCTCACCTTTGCAAGACCTTCCTCAAGGGTATTTTCCACAGCAGGCCTCCCATCAGACAGCCGGTTGAGGCATGGAATCTGTCCTGGGTTCTGCACTCTCTTTCTCTTCCCCCCTTTTGAGCCGGCTGCAACATGTGATCTAAAATACCTGTCATGGAAATCCTTATTTCTGGTGGCTATAACTCGAGCCAGAAGAATTTCTGAATTACAAGCATTATGTATCAAGAGCCCTTATCTGATCTTTCATAAGGACAGAGTATCACTTCGTACTAACCCATCCTTTCTCCCCAAAGTGGTTTCTGATTTTTCGATTAACCAGTCCATTGAGCTCCCTGTATTCTTTCCAAATTACTCTAACAAGGGAGAATACTGCCTACATTCTTTGGATGTTCATAGACAATTACATTTCTATCTGGACAGAACTAAATCCTTTTGCAAGTCGGACCAGCTTTTCATTTCCTTTGCGGGCCCTAGAATGGGGAGGCGCAGTATCGAAAGTTACTTCGTCTAAATGGCTCAGGGATTGCATTGACTTCACATATTCACTTACGGAGGGTTCTAAGCCTGGCCAAATCAAAGCTCACTCAACTAGGTCTATTGCAGCATCTATTGCTTTCCACTCTAGGGCCTCCATGGATGACATTTGTGCAGCTGCCATTTGGGCTAAGCCCCACACTTTTATCAAGCATTACAAGTTGGATCTGATATCCGGGGGAAGAGCGGCCTTTGGTTCAATGATTCTTAGGAATATTCTTCCATAAGGGCCACCCAGGTTCTCCAAGTAGCTGGGGACTCTGTCCCATCAGTGATGAATAGGAAAAAGATTAACAACTTCAGATAAAGAAGTTATGTCTTACCATAACATTCTTCCTTCTGAGTTGTAAATCTTCTTTCAGTCATCACACCCTCCCACCGACCCCTTCCTAAGGTTCCTGGTGGATCTTCTGGGTCTTTGTGGTGTATTAGGGTTTCTGCGCAGAGATGGCCTCTGACTTATTTCTTTTTCTATATGTTGCATGCAAACTCGATCTGAGGTAACTGAGCAAAGGGCATTGTGGGTAGCAGCTTAGCTTGAGAGTTTTTGGTGCACACAAGCTTGGTATAAGGCAGACTCTGTTCTAAGGGCTCAGAACCGAACCCATCAGTGATGACTGGAAGATGATCAACTCAGATGGAACGTTATGGTAAGACATAACTTCTTTTTTTTCGGCTTCACCGTGGGACTACCTGCTGGTTCCTCAGTTCTTCCAGCCACAAAAATAAAAACATTTCCAAGCAGCCTTTGCTCCTGTGGTAGGCTACTAAATTGCCTCAGCTGCAGATGGATGACTCTGCTATGGCCATTACTGGTTTCTCAGTCTATTAATTATTTTCTTTGGCTCCCTGTGGTGTAGTCCCTACAGGCTTTGTGGACTTGAGGGTTGCATGCGTCTTTTGCTGCTGTTAGAATACTCTTAGTGGGCAAGAAGGAAACAGTTTTGTTGATTTTGGAAGAAGAGGTAAGGGAGTACCTGTTATCCATGCCAGACTGAGATGCCTGTCCCTTGGGTGGTTTGACCTATCAAGAGTGAGTCTGCTTCTTTAGAAAATCCTGTCAAAAAGAAGCAAAAAGTCATACATTTATTTTGCCAATCACTGATTGTTTAGGCAGGAGAGATTTATTGAACATAGATCAGGGCTTGGTTTGGGGTCTTGACCCTACTAATTCCGACATTTCTGTTGAAAGAAAATTTGATTTGTCACTGCCTGAGGATATTCAAGACCTTGAATAGCAAAATGATTCTGAAGGGACTACTTTTGTTTTCCTTTCTCAAGTTTCTGATTCTGATGTGGAGAGTGGTTCTTCTGAGATTTCCTTTGAAAGATTTTCTTTTTCTGAAAAAGTATCTGGAATGAATCATTTGTTTCAGTGAGAACATTATAATCTTTCACTGTCTTTAAAGAAATATGATTTATTGCAACTGGAATTTCTTGAACCTACTCCAGTTTCTGCCATTCTTCTAGCACTGGGGAGGTTTTATTACAACCTATAACTTGCCTGACAAAGTTTGCTTGCCATTAAGAAAGCAGATAAGTTGTATAACGTTAACCTTCCAAATAGTCCCACCAGTGATTTTCCCTGGTAATCCCGGATGCTGCTAAAATGGCAGTCCCTTCTTCTGAATTGGATGGAAAAGCAGTTGAAAGATTTGAAGAAAACGTATAATGTTCTTCGTATTTCACTGTTGCAGTCATCACATTTGGGTTATCCCTGCCAGGGTAGCCCTCAGTCGGCCCAAATACCAGAGGCTTAGTATTTCTGCGTCAGTTGCCATCGCTCCAGGACTGACGTCAGGTCGTCAATGTTCTAAATTAAGGCAGCCGATGCCATTCCATCAGTCTTTCTTGCCGAGGAGCCCGAAGCAGAAGCAGTTCACACGAGTGCTTGGTCGGCCACTACCTGAATTTTTCATTTCCTTAATTGAAGTTGAAGTCTTCTAAAGCTAAGTACCCCATTAGGGATCCTTTTTTCTTGATCTAACTGATGTCAGAAAAGGTTAACAATTGTGTCACCTGTGGAAAGCAAATACACCGAGATTTTCATTCCTACTGCGTCACTTGCTTAGGCCCAGACCATGATGTCCCCTGCTGTCACCTTTGTGCTCTGTTCAACAACAGAACTATACGTCATCAGGCCCTTATTGTAGCTAGATATTTTCACTCTCAGTCCTCGAATTCTGATATGGCTTCGGTAAGCCATCCGACAGCAGATCTTCCGAAAAAACGTAAAGATAAAGACAGAGATGGACAGCACAGGTCCAAAACTGCGGGCAACACCTCCGTTAAGCTAGTCATCAGTTCTCTGGTCCTTAGTGAGGCACTTTTGCAGCTCCTCATGCCCACTTCTGTGGATTCGCAGGCTACTACCGAGACCCTTTCAGAGTCCAGCAATGCCGTGAGGCTTTCCATTGACTAAGGATCCTGCGGATGTCTCTACCTTGGATGGGTCCAGAGTCAACTTTTGCGTCTACCGTTCTTTCAAAAACTGCCGAGTTTCTAAGGCCCAGGGTACGAACCACACCTAAGAAACCGACGACCCAGTCTCACGCACCTGCTGCCTTGCCTCAGTCTCTGATTCTTAAAATGGAAGACATAATAAAGCTTATCAAGATAAACCAGGCTACCTTTTACAAAAGAAAGAGATTTGTCCCCAGTAGTTTTATCTGAACAGGTGTCTGATGAATCTGATGCATCTGATTATGAAGATATGCAACCCCTCCCAGTTTATGAGGATTCTGATGCAGAGGAATGCATCCCTTCAGCCTCTCCACCCGGGGACTTTTCCTTTGGGGAAACCCTACATACCTTAAGGGAACATTTCCAGTGGGAATGTCGGGACTACCCTCAGTCAAAAAAGAGACTCGGAATTCCTAGCTCTTCCACAGCACAGACCTCTGGCCATTCCTCCTGTCCTGGATGTTGTGGATGATGTTTTTATGGAATCCAGTTTGACTCCTGACACCCTTCCTCCTGCTTCCAGGAAACCAGGCAGGTACTATAAAGGCCCGGACTCTCACAAATTTCTATTAAAAAATCCTACTGCTGACCCCAAAGTTATCTATCAAGGACCTAAAGGAATTAGAGCAACTTCTGCTAAGAATCCCACCCCCTCAGCTAGGGATTCCCGAGCATTTGACAGATGGGGTAAAAAAAGTATACACCTCTGCTACTGTTGCTATCAGAGCACTAAATTGTCAGTTCCATATGCTGAAATATCAACCTAGCATGGAACTCTCAAATGAAAAATATCTTCCTGTCCTGCTTGTGCAGAAAATAGAGATGTTCATCGTGTTTCACTGTTGCAGTCATTACACTTGGGTTATCCTGCTGGCAGGCGACCCATAGTCTCCTCTTCCCAGACGTCAGTGTGCCAGGGGTATAAAAGTTGCAACCGATGCCATTTTCCCTAGTCTTTCTTGCTGCGCGGTGCCCGAAGCATAAGCAGTTCGCAAGTGCCGGTCGGCTGACTCCTGAGATTTTCAAAATTGAATTTCAGAACCGAAGTCTTCAATAAAGCTAAGTACCCCGTTGGGGAAACTTTTTCTTGCTCCAGACCGATGTCAGTAAAAGTTAATAATTGTATTTCTTGTGGGAAGCAAATACCTCATAAGGACTTTCACTCTTACTGCATTCCTTGCCTAGGCCCTGACCACGACGTCACTAGTTGTCGGTTTTGTGCTAGATTTAATAAACGCACTATTAAATGTCGGTTTGATTTTGCTTTACATTATTTTGGACGAAGATTTAATTACATAATGCCGTCAGAACAACCGCCGACCGGAATGTATAAAAAACGCAGAGAGAAAGAAAAAGACAGGCATCCGAGGTCCAAAACCGACGACGAAGCCACTTCTAGGCCAGTCGCCGGTTCTCAGTGAGGCGCTTTCGCAGCCCTTGACACCCGCTACCTCAGAGCCACAGGCCGCAACCGACAGCCACGTGGAGACACCGATGCCTGTGGAAACTCAAGGTATTGGGCCTACGGAAAATATACCCTCAGATGGGTCCGGAGCCATTGAGCAGGCACCGGCTTCTGAGGGTGTTTTCAGACCTTCACAGCTTACAATTAAAGCTAATACAGCAGCAAAGGCAAAGTCAAAAACACCATTAAAGACAAAGAAACAAGTGCAGCATTCTCCAGAACAGTCATCCATGCCTAAGAAACGCGCTTAAAATGTCCGAAGACCTTATTACTTTAATCAGGGGCTCCCATCCCCCTCCTGACAAAAGGCCTAGGCAAGACACTGATTATGATTCCTCTGATCAGGTTTCCATTTCTTCTGATTCTTCTTCTGACCAGGGCTATTCTCTCCCTCCCTATGAGGATTCTGATGCTGAAGAGTCCATTCCTTCAGCTTCACCGCCTGAGGATTGCTATTTTGGGGAAACCCTGCACGCCATGAGGGATCATTTCCATTGGGAGAGCCAGGATTACTCTGAATCCAAGAAAAGGCTCAGAGATTTCCTTCTATTGCCTCAGCACAGGCCAGTGGCTATCCCCCCTGTGGTTGATATTGTTGATTATGTTTTTTCTGAATCCATTCTGTCTCCAGATTCTTTATCCCTTGCACCAGTAAAGCCAGACAGGTACTACAGGGTTCCCTGACTCTCATAAATTTCTTTACAAAATCCCCGCTGCGGACCCAGAAACTATTTCTCAGGGTCCAAAAGGGGTTAAAGCTTCCACTGCCAAAAATCCTGTCCCCTCAGATAGGGATTCCAGAGCTCTGGACAGATGTGGGGAAAAAAGTTTACACTTCTGCTACTTTAGCTGTAAGAGCTTTAAACTGTCAGTTTCACATGCTTAAATATCAGCAGTATCTCATGTCATTGTTAAAGCAGAAAATGGTTACAAATGTAGAATGTCCTGACTGTAAAGAAATGCAGGATTTGTTGCATGCAGTTGAACAAGTGGGAAAGCGTACTCTGCAATGTGGTTTTGATTTATTAGAGGCTTCTTGTAGAGCTGCAGTTACAGGCTCAGTTATTCAAAGACATGCTTGGTTGAAAGAACAAAGTTTACCTGACCATGTTAAAACGAAATTATTGGATGCTCCACTACAGCATGATACTTTGTCTGGTGTTAAGCCCCCAAAGGAGGAGAAGACAAATCACAACCTTATAGGAAACAGTCACAATGACTTCCCTCTGCAAATGCCAAGCTCTTACCACTTGACAGGACCCCTAGGGGGAAAGCTAGCACTTTTCTCAAAAAATTGGCACATGATCACCCAAGACCAATGGGTGTTGAATATAGTTTCTCAAGGGTACAGGTTCCACTTCCACATGTTTCCAAAACCAAAAGGTATGCCAAACCTGCCACAAAACCAATGGGCAGAGGCACAGAAACAGATTGCAGCTCTTATGGAGCTGGGAGCTATTCAAAATGTTCCACAAGAAGAACAGGCCAAGGATTTTACTCATGACTTTTCCTAGTACCCAGAAAGGACAAAGCATGGAGACCAGTAGTGGACCTGTCAATCCTAAATACTTTCCTGGATGTTCCAAAATTCAAAATGTTAACACTACAACAACTCTTGCCCATGCTGGGCAAAGAGGCTTGGCTAGTTACTCTGGATCTCAAGGAGGCATACCTGCACGTCCCAATCAGACAGTCGTGCAGAAGATACCTCAGATTTATAGCAGGCTCAATGCATTATCAATTCAATGCACTGCTCTTTGGCTTATCTACTGCGCCCAGGGTCTTCACAAAATGCCTGGCACCAGTAATTGCATTTTGCAGACAAAAAGGAATTCAAATATATCCCTACTTGGACGACTGCCTTATTCAAGCAGAGAGCAAGGACATTCTTCTAAAGCACCTGGAGTTTGTAAAAAGATTACTAATTTGCCTAGGGTACACAGTAAACGAAAAGAAATCAAAACTAGTGCCCTCTCAAGAAATAATATTCCTGGGTGCAAGCTTAAATACAACTACCCAGATGGCTTATCTCACGCCAGACAAACAAAGGCAACTGACTCGTTACTTTCAAATGATGGCAACAAAGACCCAGCTCCCTGCAAGAAAAATTCTGCAGGCCCTGGGTTTCATGGCGTCTTGCATTCTCCTAATTCCATATGCCAAACTGCATATGAGGAAACTACAATGGTATCTAAAAAGTGTTTGGACTCAGCATTGTCACAGCCTAGAGACAATCATAACCTTGATTCCATGCCTACAACAGGAGTTTCAATGGTGGTCCCAGGCCTGTCACCACAACAAGGGGCAGCCTTTCACCTTACCTACAGCCAGGCAGACAGTAACAACGGATGCATCGGATTACGCCTGGGGAGCACATATGGCAGGAAAATGTATTCAGGGCATGTGGCTCAAGGAACAAATGCATCTTCACATCAATCAAAAAGAGATGCTAGCTGTACAGAATGCCCTGACAGCCTTCAAGGACCTGATACATCCAGGACAATTATTAATAAAGA
Organism: Protopterus annectens; assembly: GCF_019279795.1. NCBI lineage: Eukaryota > Metazoa > Chordata > Ceratodontiformes > Protopteridae > Protopterus > Protopterus annectens. The sequence goes on along the minus strand of NC_056732.1, from coordinate 711,277,958 downwards.
CGGACAATACCACAGTTATGTGGTACATAAGCAAGGGGGAACACATTCCTACCCCCTATGCAGACAAGCCATGACTTTGTGGAACACAGCACTGACTTACCAGGTACATCTGCAAGCACAATTCCTGCCAGGAACAAAAAATACACTGGCAGACGAACTAAGCAGAAATCTCATGGATCCTTACGAATGGAAGCGAAATCCACAAGTGTTCAACATGATAACAAGGGAATGGGGATGCCGAGACATAGATCTGTTTGCCTCCCCTCACAATTGCCAATTACAGAAATTTTGCACAAGGACTTATCACTCTCAAGCATGGAAAGTGGATGCTCTATCTTTCAAATGGAAAAACCTGACAGTCAATGCCTGCCCTCCGATGCCTCTTCTCACCAAGGTGCTTCTAAAGTCAGACAAGCGAGGCCAAAAATGATCCTGATTGCACCAGACTGGCCACGCCAGCACTGGTACCCAGTCCTAAAGATTTTGTCCCAAGGCCCGCCTTGGCCTCTACCTCAAATCCCTCATCTTCTGACACAGCAAAACAATCAGATTCTGCACAGTCAACTCATAACCTTAAACCTGGCAGCATGGCAGATAACGTAGCCACTCAGACTGCACCTCTGTCTAAAGCTGTTATGGATGTAATTTTGGAAGCCAGGAGACCCAGCACTAGGAAATCTTATGCGAAAAAATGGAAGAGATTCTGTGCTTGGAACCAGGCACAAGGGCTCAACCCACTGGTCCCTAATATGCCTCAGATTTTACAATACCTGACTGAGATGTTGGACAAAGGCCTATTGTTTTCTTCTATTAAAATCCATGCCTCTGCCATTTCAGCTCATTACAATACAGATCCTCCTATTTTTTCACATCCTCTACTACGACAGTACCTCAGAGGGGCAAAGAGTATAAGACCCCCTAGGAGAGCACCAGTACCTTCTTGGGACCTCAATTTTGTTTTAGAAAAACTAACACTGCCTCCTTTTGAACCAGCCAGCACAGCTAATCTAAAATTCTTGTCATGGAAAACTGCTCTGCTCCTAGCAATAACGTCAGCAAGAAGAGTTTCAGAGTTACAGGCATTGATGGCTGTGGAATCTTTCCTTATTTTCACCAGGACAGGGTTTCTCTAAGGACGAACCCAACATTCATGCCAAAAGTGGTCTCCAATGTGGCCTTAAACCAAGCTATTCATTTGCCTACTTTCTACCCAAATCCCCAGAATAAAGGGGAAAGACTTCTGCACTCTTTGGATATACACAGGCAGCTACTATTTTACTTGGACAAAACAAAAGCTTTCAGAAAAACTGAGCAACTGTTTGTAGCATATGCTGCAGGATCACAAGGAAAACCTATTACAAAGCAGACAATCTCCAAATGGATAGGACACTGCATCTGCTTCTGTTATGCGCAACATGGCAAATCTTTGCCCAAGGGCATTAAGCCTCATTCTACCAGAGCAGCAGCCACTTCAGCAGTTTTCCTCAGAGGGATACCATCCAAAGACATATTAGAAGCTGCAACCTGGAGCTCAGTGCACACTTTTACCAAGCACTACCACCTACCTCTCTACTCCAAATCCAGAGCAGGCTTTGCCACTGCAGTTCTGCAGGGCTTGTTAGCCTCGCCAAATCCAATCTAGACCCAGCCACCCTACCTCAGCTTTGGGATTCTACCCAAGTGTAATGACTGCAACAGTGAAACACGAACATAGTACAGTTGTGTACCTACCATAAATGTAGATGTTCAGGTGTATTCACTGTTGCAGTCTTGGTTACCCACCCACCATCCCCCTCTTTTCTGGGACTATTCTGTACTTCTCGACTCTATACAACCTATGTGGTGTATTTGCTTTTAGAAGAAGAAAATGTTTTTAGTGATAATATGCATGGTTGTTTGGCATATTTTTATCTTTACAGCCTTCATATCTGGGGGCACCTGACATCTGGGGCAAGAAAAACTTAAGAAAATGGCTTTGGTTGCAACTTTTATACCCCTGGCGCACTGACGTCAGGGAAGAGGCGACAGCAACCGACGCCGGACTAAGACTTTGGAACTCGGGCAGACTATGGAACTCGGGCCGACTACGGGTCGCCTGCCAACAAGATAACCCAAGTGTAATGACTGCAACAGTGAGTACACTCGAACATCTACATTTATGGTAGGTACACAACTGTACTTTACAAGAGTTCATGCATTCTGCAAGTCGGGTAACTAAGCACACCTTACAATGTGGTTTTGACGCCCTAGAAGCATCTTGCAGGGAAGCAGTCACTGGTTCTGTCCTTAGAAGGCATGCTTGACTAAAGGAACAGCCCTTGCCAGGCCATGTCAAATCCAAATTATTGGACGCATTACTGCACAAAGACATTTGGCACCAAGGCAGAGGAGGTCTTAAAAAGATGGAAGAAAAAGCTAAATGTATGCAGGCAGTAAGACTTCTTGCAGGTCCAGCCACGAGGTTCAGTAGGCATTGCCCCTCCAAGCACTGGTTCTTTCCTACCCCCTCCGGGTCAGCCCAGACCCCGGGATAGCAGGCCCCCCGACAGCAGCCCCATGGAGTGCAGAGATCTAAGCAATGGAGTTCCTCCACTTCAAACCAGTGAGTGCTAAGCCCATCCCCTCATGGTAAGAACTCACAATGACTGCACATGTCCACCCCCTCCCTCTGCCCATATGCTGTTGCCCCTAGGAGGAAAACTCTCCTTCCACGCAAGCACCTGTACCCCCATTACCAATGACCAGTGGGTCCTCAACAGTGTCCCAGGGATACAAATTTTACTTCCACACTTTACCAACCCCCAAAGGCTTCCAAGATCTTCACCCAAACCAGTGGGCAGTGGCCAAAAAGCAAGTCCTTTCCCTGCTCTCAATGAGGGCAGTAGAGCATGTTCCTGCAGAACAGGTAGGCCAAGGTTTCTACTCCAGACTCTTCCTGGCACCCAGAAAAGAGGGCACCTGGTGCCCCATCCTCGATCTATCCATTCTAAATACTTTTCTGGTGATGCCAAAATTCAAAATGCTCACCCTCCATCAACTTCTACCTATGCTCTCCAAGGATGCTTGGTTAGTCACCCTAGACCTAAAAGAGGCCTACCTACACATCCCAATCAGGGAATCTTGCAGGAAATATCTCTGTTTCAGGGTGGGATCACTGCACTTTCAGTTCTCTGCGCTTCCCTTTGGCTTATCCACTGCTCCCGGAGTTTTCACAAAATGCCTGGCTCCCGCCATTGCTTTTTGCAGACAAAGATATATTCGAATTTACCCATACTTAGACGACTGCCTGATCTGGGCAGACAGTCAGGAAAAGCTGCTAAAGCACCTGACCTTTGTAAAGGACTAACTGACCTCCCTGGGGTGTACTATCAATAAAAAGAAATCCAAACCTAGTACCCACGCAAAAAATTGTATTCCTGGGAGCAAGCCTGGAAAACGCATCCTAGATGGCATTCCATACACCAGAAAAACCAAACTATCTGACAACCTACTTCTCTCAACTAGCCACCAGACCCCAGTTGTCCGCAAGGAAAATCCTGCAAGCTCTGGGGTTTATGGCTTCTTGCAAGCTCTGGGATTTATGGCTTCTTGCATTCTGCTTATTCCATATGCCAGACTGCATATGAGGAAACTACAATGGTACCTAAAAAGCCTTTGGTGTCAACACTCCCAAGACCTGGAAACTCTTATACCAATGTTACCTTGCTTAAGGAAGGATTTCTTTTGGTGGGCAGCAGCATGCAACCACAACAAGGGACTATACCCTTCTCACAACCCCATGCTGCCCAGACCCTCACCACAGACGTATCAGACTATACCTGGGGTGCACACCTGTACGGCAGGTGCATTCAGGGCCGATGGAGCTCAAACCAAATACATCTGCACATAAACCAAAAAGAGATGTTAGCTGTTCAGCAAGCTCTGACAGCCTTCAGACCCCTACTCTCCCCGGGGCCTCTACTGATCAAAACAGGCAATGCCACTGTGATGTGGTATATCAACAAGCAGGGAGGGACTCGCTCGTACCCTCTGTGCAGGCTCGCCGTGACCCTTTGGCACACAGCCTGAGCCATACAACTACACCTGCTAGCACAATTCCTGCCAGGCTCTCTAAACACTCTGGCAGACAACTTAAGCAGAAATCCTCTGGACCCACATGAGTGTTAGCTAGACCAAAGAACCTCCACCCTTGTAACACAGAAATGGAGCACCCCGAAGGTCAAACTCTTCGCTTCCCACTCCAGTCCTGCACTAGGGATCCTCACAGCAAGGCCTGGAAAGTGGATGCTCTATCATTCCAGTGGGTCAACCTCTTGGTCTATGCATTCCCCCCTCTACTGCTCATTACAAGGGTACTTCTCAAAAATAGGGAGGAAAAAACAAAGACAATCCTGATTGCCCCAGACTGGCCATGCCAGCACTGGTACCCTCTGCTGTGAAGCCTGTCACCACTGCCACCATGGCATCTCCCTCAGATCCCAACACTCCTGACCCAGAGGAATAGGGAATTCATGCATCCCCAATTTCAGACCCTCTATCTGGCAGCCTGGCTTATTCCCTGACCACTGCACAAGCTGTCAATCTAAGCAAACCAGTTCTAGATGTTATACATGAGACCAGACACCCTAACACTAGAAAGTCTTATGCTGACAAGTGGAAAAATTTTTGCACCTGGATCCAGGCTGAGGGAGCTGGAACTGCACAACCCTCCCTACCTCTCATCCTGGATTACCTGGCTGACCTACTGCACAGGGGTCTATACTTCTCTTCCATTAAAATTCATGCCTCTGCCATCTCTGCTCATTTCAGCACAGCGCCACCTCTTTTCTTCCACCCTCTCATCAAACAGTTCTTAAGAGGGGCTAACAACTTGAGGTCATCCAGAAGAGCACCTACCCCAGCTTGGGGCTTTAATTTTGTTTTGGAAAAACTCACCAGCAGCGTCAGCAGAGTTAAAGTTCCTCTTTTGGAAGACCGCCTTGCTTCTGGCCATCCCTTCAGCTAGAAGAGTATCCAAGCTGCAAGCACTAATGACTGTAGAGCCCTTCATCATTTTCCATGCTGACAGGGTCTCCCTCAGGGCTAACCCATCCTTCATGCCAAAAGTGGTGTCCAGTGTGGCTCTCAACCAATCCATTCATTTGCCCACCTTTTTCTCTAACCCCACAAAACAAGAGGAAAGGATTCTGCACTCTCTAGATGTGCACAGACAGCTCAAATTTTACCTAGGCAGAACTAAATAATTTATGAAGACTGATCAATTGTTAGTCAGCTTTGCTACAGGAGCAGAGGGCAGGACCATATCCAAACAAACCATTTGCAAATGGAAAGCACACTGCATCCATTTCTGCTACAGGCAGCACTGGAAACCTCCCCCCGGGGTTCAGGACACATTCTACCAGAGCAACCTCCACCTCTGCAGCTTTCCTCAGAGGGGTCCCCACCAGGGACATCCTGGAGTCTGCAACATGGACATCTGTTCATACTTTCACCAAACATTACCACCTGCCTATCTTCTCCAAATCCAGGGCAGGCTTTGCCACAGCAGTCTTGCAGGGCATCCTAGCTAGCCCCCAGTCTTCTTGACTGCCTCCTCCTTTTTCTTCAGCTTTGGGAATTAACCCAAGTGTGATGACTGCAACACTGAAACATGAAGAACATAGTACAGTTGTGTACATTTACCATAAATGTAGATGTTTGAGTGTATTCACTGTTGCAGTCCTGGTTTCCCTCCCTACATCCCTCTTGTGTGTCTCTCTCTCACTCTCTGTCCGTCTCTCTGTCTCTCTATCCTTGCAAGGATGTTTTGGTATTTACTTTCTACTGGTGGTGTTCTTCCACCATAACCTAGCTCCCTCTTGGGGGCTCCTTACAGGACAAGAAAAACTGATGTAATGGCGTTGGCTGCCTTAATTTATAACTCTGGCGACCTGACGTCAGTCCTGGAGCAACAGCAATCGACACAGAAATACTAAGCCTCTGGTATTCGGGCTGACTGAGGGCTACCCTGGCACGGATAACCCAAATGTGATGACCAACAGTGAATACACTTGAACATCTACATTCATGGTAAGTGTACACAACTGTACTTTCTTTTGCAGTACTTATTTTTTTAAATTCTCAGTAGTCTAGCTCACGGTAAACTTTATGCTTGCTTCTTTTGAGAATATGGGGAACATTTTGCTTTCTTTTCCCTTATCTAAGGGAAAATCATCTTTGTGCAGCCTTATTGTTTCCATGTCTCAGGTGACTACACTGTTGTTGAAATATGCTCATGATTCAGCTGATGACACTTCCAGAGCTGCTGCTGCTACTGGAACTGTTGTATGGAAGTTTGCTTGGTTGTGTTCTCAAAATTTTCCTCAAGACATGAAAGCTAAAATTTTGAATTTTCCCTTAGACAAACAGGTAGCCTTTGGGCCATCTGCTGCAGAGGTCCTTAAAAGTGTGATACTAGAGGGGAGCTTTTTTGACGGGTTTCACAGATTTTTCAGCACTTCTCCAGATTTGTCAAGAGCTTTAATGTTAACTCATCAGCATTTTACAAAAAAACATAAATAAGCAAACAGACCAAGCTTCTGATAAGCAAGACGTTTAAAAGCAATGGCAAGGAGGCTCCAACAAGGAAAGAAAAGTTCCCTAGAATAAAGGGCAGACTAACAAGTCTAACTGACTATCTCCAGAATCCCCCAGCACCACCCTGGCAAGCCTTTCATTCTTCCCAAAAATCTAAACCTCTATTTCTTTCTTTGGCAATAGCCAGTGTTAGACAAATGGGTTTTGAGAGTGATTCATCAGAGGTACAGGTGGCAATGGGGACCTCTCCCTCCTTTTCAAGGAATTCCTCCTTATCCAATATATATAAAAAAAAATTCTTCCTGTCATTCAGCATTTGCTAACTCAGGAGGTCATGGAAGCTGTCTCTCTTCGGACAGGAGAAGTCTTTTATTCAAGAAATGTTTCTGGTACAAAAAAAAAGACGATTCATGGAGACCAGTGTTAGATTTTACCTTTTTAAACTAGTTTGTTACAGTTCCAAAGTTCAAAATATTATCCCTTCATGACCAGTTACCTCTCATTCCTTGTTAAGTTTTTTGTGGACCTGCATTTAAAATATACTTATCACAGTCCCATAGCACCGAATTTCAAATGTTTCTTAATGTTTTCTTTGTCTGGATCACACTCAGTTCTCTGCATTATCTCTTGGTTATCTACTGATCCGAGGGTATTTACAAAGTGTCTAGCTCTAGTGAAAGCCTACTGCAGACAGCAAGGTGCTGTCTTTTTTTTCCCCATATTTAGACAACTTGCTTATCTTTGCAGAGTCTTTTTCAGTGTCAGGAATCTGTCACTTGAGTGAAAGATCTGTTTACAGACTGGGGTTTCAGGAGAGCATCCAGTCTTATTTGATTCCTTCCCACAGGATTGCTTTCCCTGGCATGCCTGTTAGATACCTCATTCAAAGAACGTTTCTTCCATGGTAAAAAGTAGGACTATGTCTAGATCTGTTCCTGAGTTTTTCCAGTCAGACAAAAGTCTCAAAAAGGAAATTTCTCAGGTTGCTAGGATTCATGGCATCTATGATTCTTATGACTCCTTTAGCAGGACTCCACGAGAAAATTTCAGTGGTACCTAAAACTGCTGTGGTTCCATCACCAACATCCCCTGACATGCCATATTCCTCTTTTGGGGCTCTGTGGTGGGGAGACCAAATTTATCTGAATCCAAGTCTTCCATTTTCCTTACCAGCTCCATCACAGTCGGTGACAACAGACTCCTCAGACTTTGCTTGGAGAGCATTGTCTGTGGTAACAAACATACAGGGTCATTCGAACAAAAAAAAAAACTGACCAAAACGCCCAAATGTAAAAGAGATGTTGGCAGTCATAAACACTCACCTCTCTCAATCATCTGTGGTCCACAGTTCCATTACAAGGATTATAGACAACACCACAGTAATGTGGTGGTTAGTAGATCTTGCCCTCTGCACAGGTTAGACATGTATTAACATTTGTTATACCTTTAAACTCAGTCTTACGCCACAGGCGTGTTGTATCCCAGCAGAGCAAAACTATGTAATAGACAGGCTGAGCAGGACCAGGGCAAGCACTCAGTTAACTGATTCCGGGGTCTTCCAGGAATTGATATAGCTGTGGGAAATTTCTCAGATCTTTTTGCTTCCAGTCACAACAGTCATTTGCCGAAATTCTGCTTCAAGACTACATGGTAGTAGTTCTGGAAAATAGATCTCTCTTCCTTTTCCTTGGACAGTAATGTTCCTGTATGTTTTTCCATCTTTTCAACTAATATCCAGTGTCATTCTGAAGGAATCTCTAAAGATCATTATGGTGATTCCCTTCTTTTGGAAATGACCAAGAGTAGTTACCACAAGCTTCCTCACAGACTGGATCATTTTATACAAGATGCAATGTTTGCTATACCTTGACACAAAACAAGTTCATCTAACTGCCTTGATAATCAAGTTTTAATACCTTTTTGATACCTATTTTCTGTGGATAAGCTTGCAAGTTTTAAAGGAGTCAAGAAAATCTGCTGCTAGGAAATCATATATTAACAAATGGAAAATATTTTGTAGTTAGAGCCAAGACAACAAACTGGGACCCTTTTAAGAGAAATGTTTCTCTGGATGTATAATATTTCCGTGAGTTATCTGCCCATGGATCTCCACCCCCTTTCAATCCATTCCTGTATGAAAATGTTTTTGAAAGGGATGTTACATACCAAGCATCCTAGAAAACAGATGGTTTCTCCTTGGGATCTTTGTTTTGCTTTAGATCTAACTCTTGCTGCATTTGAAATAGGTCATCAGGCTGGCTTGAGGTTCTTAGCATGGAAAACAGTTTTGCTGATTGCTATGACTTCTGCAAGAAGAGTATCTGAGTTACAAACTCTTATGGTGGGTCAGCCATGTCTCATTTTACAAAAAGATAGGGTTTCCTTAAGAACTAATCCTTCCTTTTTGCCTAAAGTGGTGTCTGAGTTTACTTTGAGCCAAGCTGTCCCTCTCCCTGTTTCTTTCCAGAACCTAAAAATGAAGGAGAAAGGATACTGTGATCTGAATGTTGACAGACAACATAGATATTATCTTGATAGAACTAAAACGTTCAGGTTCTCTGATAATTTATTTGTTCCTTGTTAAGGTAAGAAAAAAGGGCAGGCTGCCTCAAAGCAGACTGTTTCCAAATGATTGTCTCATGCTGTTACTTTTTATTATAGCTACAGCAATAAGACTATTTCAGGTAGGGTCAAGGCTCACTCTGCCGTGGCCTTAACTTCATCTGTGGCTTGGATTCTAGAAGTGTTGCAGAAGCAGGAATTTGGGATTTGTACATACCCTTATGAAGCACTACAAACCAAATTCCTTTTCCAGGTATAGGACAGGCTTTGCTAGGACCAGTCTCCAGGGGCTTCTGGACCCTCATCCTTCCTTTTCCCAGTCAGTTAAAGCTATGATAGTCTACCTGTATAGCTAAGGGTATTGCAACACTCATCAAATGATGAATATAGTACAGTTGTGCAAGTAAACTTACCATAACAGTAGATGTTCGAATAATCACTGCGGAAATGGCCTCTCCCTTCATCCCCCCATCTTCGTATGTGTTTTTTGCCAGGGTGAAGACCTTTATTTTCTTCCTATTATTGTCCTCTTTCAGGGTTCAAGTCTCTCTCTCTCAGTTACCATAAAAGCTTTGGAGGGCTTCACGCTCAAATCACTGTCTTTGTGCAGCTCTTCTCAAGCTGATTAATACTTTAAGGGTGCTTTTCACACTCTTAAAAGTTTGAAAGTCGGCCAACTGTTATATCTTTAGCAGGGTGTAATCCATTTAGCTAAGGCAACTGCAGCAGTCATTATTCGAACATCTACTGTAATGGTAAGTTACTTCCTCAACTGTACCTTTATCCTTGCTCATTTTTATGTAATATGTGTAGTCAGTACCATCTTCTGCTGGTACAGACTCAATCTTTCCAGGTTTTTTTAACTCCCCCATTCTACATCCAGTACAATTATTTCTGAGCAAACACACTTTCAAAAAAGATTTTGCGGCTTTAATTATTTGTTCTGGGTTATTAATCACACCTTTCTTGTTCTGTACCTCTATTGTCATACTTTTGTTATACTTTATTGGCCTACTTAAAAATGTGCTCTTTTTTTTCTACTTTTAACGACATAGTTTTGCCTTAATAACCTATGTCTATTTGCTTTGTTCAACATAAATATTTTTTGCTGTCATATTGCTTTCTCATTACTTCCTATAACTTCCACTAGTTTCTGACATTCTTCATTAATTTCTTTTGTACTCGCCCATCACACATTTTACATTAACATGCTTAGTTTTATATTTTCTTTTGGATCACCCCATCAGTCTAGCCAGTACCTATAAAATATCCCTTATTTGGAATTGTTCTGTAAGCAATAACTGCTTTTCATCTTGTAACACCTGTAATTTTGAACAGTGCCCATTTAATCTCTTTCTGTCTTCAGTAATAAATTGTCTCCAGAAACACCCCATACTGCTACATGATCAGAAAATCCACAGTGAAGTGCCAGTATTAGCTTTGTTTCATCTCACTGAGAATACAGAACGTTGGTTTATCTTTTCCTTCATATGTTTATATTTCTGTTGTGTTAAGTTGAAATTATGAAAAACATGTTTTACATACTTTAGCTTCTCTCCCTTGCTTTCTTTTTCTTTACATAATGTCACAGTCTCTCAAAAATTGCTATAGTCATGTTAACATTGAAATATTTTTGAATTCTTGTAAAATTTATATTCATTTTGTATCTGATGTGAATGCTTAAACTGCCATACGTATTATTTTTTTAATAGAACATTATTAACCTTCCTGGGCAAATAACACTAACTTCACATATTGTAACATAATTCACCTTGTTACAATATTATAATTCCATAGCATAAATTATTACCCAGACGGCTTATGGTCTTCCCTCCCAATACTTGCTTTAACTGATGTCCTTCAAGAATGCAACTGCAATCCTTACATATGGGTTGTCCTGCCTCAGGCAGCCCTTCGGTCGGCCGGATTCCAAAGTCTGGGTCCGGCGTTGGCTGATGTCGCCTCTTCCCCGACGTCAGAGCGACTGGGGTATAAAAGCATCAGTCGACGCCATCTTCTTCAGTCTTTCTTGCCGCGCGGTGACCGAAGCAGAAGCAATTCGCAAGTGCCGGTCGGTCAGCTCCTGTGTTTTCATTTACCGATGTCATCAAAAAGCTAAGTACCCCGTTGGGGAACCTTTTCTTGCCTCAGCAGATGTCAGATAAAACTGCAAAAGTTAATAACTGTTTGTCTTGTGGTAAACAAATACCTCATAAGGACTTCCATTCTTACTGCCTTCCCTGCCTTGGCCCAGACCACGACGTCTCGGCCTGTGTGGCCTGTGCTTGCTTCAATAAGCGCACTCTCAGGCGCCGGGCAGAATTTGCTGAAGACTTTTTTGGGGAAAATTACTCCTATATCATGCCGTCGGAACAACCGACATCACTTATTTCCAAAAAACCGAAGGACCGGGACCGACATTCTCGGCCCCCGACTTCCACAGACACCACGCCAAAACCTACTGCGAGTGCATCGGTCTCATCGGAGGTGGTAATTCTACCGCTCCAGACCAACGACACCGCTTTACCGCACACTTCGGTCCCGGAGGTTTTTCCGGTGCCGGTTGTTGATTTTCCTCCTGAATCCGAAACCCAAGTTTTGCCCGACACCATACCGGTGGACAAAGTTACTCCTGCACGTGGGGCAGCTAGACCTCTGGTGTTTATGTCCATCAAGGCCTACACATGTGCTAAGGCTGCCAACCAGGCTAAGTCTCTCCCTCCTAAATCTTTTTCTCAGGGTCCCACTTCTGATAAACAGATCTTGACTTTAGCTGCAGATCTTATTTCATTACTCAGAGGCTCGCAGGCTCATCCAGACAGAGGTTCTCAGCCGCCTGCAGACAAAAGGCCTAGGGTTGAGCAGACAGATACCTTTTCCTCAGATGAAGCCTCTGGCGACTCGGGTCATTCAGATTCCCAGGAAGGATCCTTCCAGGCCTACGAGGATTCTGATGCTGATGAATCTATTCCCTCTGCCTCTCCTCCTGAGGATATTTCTTTCGGGGAAATTCTCCATTCCATGAGAGAGCATTTTCAGTGGCAGGGCCAGGATTTCTCCGACTCCAGGAAAAGGCTTCGTACTTTCCTTAAGTTACCCCAGCACAGGCCTTTAGCTATTCCACCTGTGTTAGATGTATTGGATGATGTGTATTCAGACTCGAGTGCTTCTCCTGATTCTCTCCCTCCTGCTCCTGTCAAGCCAGACAGATATTACAGGGTTCCTGAAACTCATAAACATCTCTTTAAGGCCCACTCTGTTGACCTAGGAACTATTTCCCAGGGGCCCAAGGGAGTGGCCACTTCCACGGCCAAAAATCCTTTGCCCGCTGACAGGGAATCTAGGTCCCTGGAGAGGTGGGGCAAAAAAGTTTATACCTCAACCACCCTTGCCATGAGGGCAGTTAACTGTCTTTTTCATATGTTTCAGTATCAGGATTTCTTGATGGATGATTTGCAGAAAAAGTTAGCCTCCTCTGAGCCTTTAGATAGAAAGGCCTTGCAGGATTTTGGTTCATAATACTCAGCAGGTTAGCAAGCATTTTCTCTAGTGTGGTTATGATGCATTGGAAGCTTCATGTAGGGCAGCTATGACAGGGGCTGTCATTCGTAGTCATGCTTGGTTGAAAGAACAGGCATTGCCAGATCATGTTAAAGTAAAGCTTCTAGATGCACCTCTGGAAAAACACAAGCTATTTGGTGCTAATGCTCAGGATGTGTTGAAATCAATTGAGGAAAAGGCTAAATCAGTACAAACAGTCAAAGATTTCCTCCAGGTTCAGCCACCAAGGTTCAGCAGGAATTGGCCTTCGAAGAATTGGTCCTTTCCAGACACTGACAAGTTCCAAAGGGGAAAAAACAGGCGTGCCCGAGGTAGAGGGCAATACCGAGGCTCCTACATGGGCCGCCAATGGCAACCGACTAATCAGACAAGTGGCGCAGGGACTTCTATTGCTCCACAGGGACAATCAGAATGACTTGACTTTGACACTGCCGACCAAGGCTCAAAGAGAAGCACCTTTAGGCGGAAAATTATCCTTATTTTCAAGAAATTGGCACGTTTTAACAAAGGACAAATGGATTCTGGACATAATAGACAAAGGTTACAGGTTCCACTTCCGTACCTTACCAACAAGACAAGGCATGCCAAACCTGCCGCAAAATCATAGGGCAGAGGCACTCATACAGGTTTCAAAGCTGCTACAAATCAAAGCAATAGAAAAGGTTCCTCCTCAGGAACAAGGCCAGGGATTCTACTCAAGACTGTTCCTTGTTCCAAGAAAAGAAAAGCAATGGAGACCTATACTGGACTTGTCCGCTCTAAACACTTTTCTCATTGTGCCAAAATTCAAAATGCTGACGTTACAGCAACTTCTTCCCATGCTGGGCAGGTCTAGGCTGGTTACTCTGGACCTCAAGGAGGCATACCTGCATGTCCCAATCAGACACAGTTGCAGAAGATACCTCAGATTTCTTGCAGGGTCAGAGCATTATCAATTATCAGCATTGCCTTTTGGCTTATCTACTGCGCCCAGAGTATTCACGAAATGTCTGGCATCAGTAATTGCACACTGCAGACTCCAGGGGTTACAAATATACCCTTACCTGGACGACTGCCTTATACAAGCGGACAGCAAGCAAGCCTTGATAAGAAACTTGAACTATGTCATTCACTTACTACAGGCTTTGGGATACACAGTCAACATTCAAAAATCAAGACTACTGCCATCCCAACAAATAATTTTTCTAGGAGCCAAACTGGACACAAACTCACAAATGGTTTTTCTCACAGAAGAAAAACAAGAACAATTACCACATTACTTCAAAAGCCTAGCAAAGCTCACCCAGATGACTGCAAGGAAAATCCTGTAGGCTCTGGGTTTCATGGCATCTTGCATTCTTCTGATTCCACTGGCAAGACTACACATGAGAAAAATACAATGGTACCTAAAAAGTTTATGGTCTCAACACAGCCACAACTTAGAAGCAATTATTCCACTCATTCCATGTCTACAAAAGGAATTTTTGTGGTGGGCACAAGCAAGCCAGCTAAACAAAGGCATGTCTTTCAACAAACCTCAAACAAGCCAAACCATTACAACAGACGCCTCAGATCATGGATGGGGGGCGCACATGGAGGGCAGATGCATTCAAGGGCAATGGGCACCCCGGGAAGTGCATCTACACATCAATCAAAAAGAGATGTTGGCTGTGATTCATGCAATCGAGGCCTTCGGAAAATTTCTTCAGCAAGGTCAACTGCTAATAAAGACAGACAAACACCACTGTTATGTGGTACATAAACAAACAGGGAGGCACTCATTCTTACCCCCTCTGCAGGCTAACAATGACTCTTTGGGAAAAGGCCCTGAAACTGAACCTACAGTTGCAATCCCAGTTTGTTCCAGGCAAGGACAATGTTCTGGCGGACAGTCTAAGCAGAAACATCTTGGATCCGCACGAATGGATGTTGCATCCAGACATTTTTTCACAAATAACTCATGCATGGGGGAGGCCGGACATAGACCTCTTTGCCTCACACCTCAATCATCATCTGAAGAAGTTCTGCTCGAGGATACACCATCCTTAAGCATGGAGAATGGATGCTCTCTCCTTCAGCTGGAACTCTCTAACAATCTATGCATTCCCACCTCTACCATTAATGACCAAGGTGTTACTGAAGATCAAAGCAGAACAACCAAAAGGCATTTTGATAGCTCCAGACTGGCCAAGACAGCACTGGTATCCATTAATAAGGAGCATAACTCGCACCAAGCAGTGGCCCCTGCCTCAATGGCCTCTGCTTCTGACTCAGCACAATTACAGGACGTCTCATCCCAACCTGCAAACATTACAGCTGACGGCTTGGAGGGTTCAGTGACTTCTCCCCATATCTCTCTCTCCAAGAAAGTTAAAGAAATCTTACTGGAAGCACGCAGACCTTCCACCAGAAAAACTTACTCAGCCAAATGGAAGAGAATTCAGCATCTGGAATGCCAGCAAGGGGTCAGGATGCATCAGTAATGAGCATCCCACAGATACTAGAATACTTGGCAGAAATGCTACACAATGGCCTTTTATATTCTTCCATAAAAATACACGCTTCAGCAATTTCAGCAAAATACAGCAGTGATCCACCTGTGTTTTCACATCCTTTGCTAAGACAGTTTCTAAGAGGGATTAAGAATATCAAACCTCCCAGAAAACCACCAGTGCCTGCATGGGACCTCAACTTCGTATTGGAAAAATTAACTCTCCCTCCTTTTGAGCCAGCAGCATCTTCAGAATTGCAATTTCTCTCCTGGAAAACAGTTTTCCTGTTGGCAATTACCTCAGCAAGAAGAGTCTCGGAGATACAGGCCCTCATGGCAGTACCTCCATTTCTCATTTTTCATCAGGACAGTTTCTTTAAGAACCAAGCCTTCATTCATGCCAAAAGTGATATCCAGGGTGTCTCTAAATCAAGCAATTCACTTGCCTACCTTCTTTTCCAATCCTCAAAATAAGGGAGAAAAGCTGCTGCAAACTTGGACAGAACAAAAGCCAACAGAAAGTCTGACCAACTATTTGTAGCTTACGCTGCTGGAGTACAAGGGAAGGCAATTTCCAAACAAACAATTTCAAAATGGATTGGACACTGCATCAGATTCTGTTACTCTTTCCATGGAAAAGGTGTGCCAGCCAATATCAGGCCACACTCCATCAGAGCTATAGCCACCTCCACAGCCTTTTTAAGAGGGGTGGCTACAAAGGACATTCTAGAAGCTGCTACATGGAGCTCTGTGCATACATTTTCCAAACACTACAACCTGCCTTTATATTCCAGATCCCGAGCAGGCTTTGCTTCGGCAGTCCTGCAGGGCATTTTAGCTACACCATCTTTATCTTGGATCCTACCACCCCCAGCTTGGCTATGGTATTCAACCCATATGTAAGGACTGCAGTTGCATTCTTGAAGAACATAGTACAGTTTTGTACCTACCATAAATGTAGATGTCCGATAGATATGCAACTGCAGTCAGGATGTTCTTCATCTCACATTGCTGCAGTCCTTACATATGGGTAGTCCGCTGTCCTCGGTCGGCCCGAATATCAAAGTATTAGGCTGACGTCGGTCAAGGCGCTTAAGACTGACATCAGGGCGTCAGGGTACAAATGCGCATGACCGACGTCATATCCTCAGTCTTTTTTGCCGCATGGTCCGATGCAGAAGCAGCGTTGCAAGTGCCGTTCGGCGTTCTGAAATTTTTCGAATTCGGAGTTTCAGACCGAGTCAAAGTTGGTTAAGTACCCGCTAGAATATTTTAGTTTTTTCTTGCCTCAGTGGTTTACCGGATGTCAGAAAAAGTGAATAACTGTATTTCTTGTGGGAAGCAGATACCGCATAGAGATTATCATACTTAGTGTATTCCTTGTTTGGGGCCTGAGCACGACGTTGTTGGGTGTCGCTTTTGTGCTAGGTTCAATAAGCGCACTATTAAGCGAAGGTTAGATTGTGCCAGGTTGGTCTTCGGGAAGCGGTGCAGTTATAATATGCCGTCGGATTCTCCGACGCCCGCTTCTTCGAAGAAGCGCAAAGACAAAGCAGCTAAACCCAGG
This sequence comes from Protopterus annectens, assembly GCF_019279795.1. Classification (NCBI taxonomy): domain Eukaryota; kingdom Metazoa; phylum Chordata; order Ceratodontiformes; family Protopteridae; genus Protopterus; species Protopterus annectens. Next base: position 711,261,222 of record NC_056732.1, on the reverse strand, counting down.
CAAGAAGAGTCGTCCGTACCGGATGCCGGTTCTTTAGAGGCGCCAGTGGAACCGGTGGTTCACGGAGGCTTCTCTGGAGTCCCAGGGGGAGACTTTGATATTGCAGGATGTGGCCTCTCAGGAGGCAGGTCAGGCTGAAGGGGCTTCTCAGGTTACTGTACTCCCCTCCCTTCCTAGGGTGGTTAGGCCCTCTCCTTCTGTTTCCAAGGCTTCTCCCAGAGGCAGGCCAGGTTTAGCTTCTGTTGGTGTCACTCCTAGTTCTACAGGATCTGTGCCCAAGAAGCACATGCTTAAAATGGCAGAAGATTTAATTACTTTGATTAGAGGTTCTTTGCCCCCTCCTGATGAGGCCTAGGGTGGAGCCAGAGTTGGGGAGTTTTGAGCAGGCTTCGGATGTTTCTGAGTCTTCGGCTGAAGACTTGCAGGAGTACTCTCCTTATTCTGATTCTGATGCAGATGATTCCACTCCTCCTGCTTCTCCTCCAGAGGATTTTTCTTTTTCAGAGACTCTTCATTCCATACGGGAACATTTTAAGTGGGAAGGTCAGGACTTCTCTGATTCCAGGAAAAGGCTTAGGGAATTTTTGCTTTTACCTCAGCATAGGCCTTTGGCTATACCCCCTGTTCTGGATGTTGTGGAAGATGTGTTTGCAGAGGCTTCACTTAATCCTGATTCTTTGCCTCCTGCTCCTGTTAAACCGGATAGGTATTACAGGGTGCCTGAGGCTCATAAATATCTTTATAAGAGTCCTAGGGTGGACCCAGAAACTATTAGTCAGGCACCTAAGGGTGTCAAGGCCTCTGTTGTAAAAAATCCGGTTCCTCCAGATAAAGAGGCCAGAGCTTTGGATAGATGGGGAAAGAAAGTCTATACTTCTTCCACCTTAGCTATGAGGGCTTTGAATTGCCAGTTTCACATGTTGAAATATCAAAACTATCTTCTTTCTCAATTGAAGTCTAAAGTAGATGCTCTGGCGGAAGGCATTGAGTGTAAAGAATTACAAGATTTGGTGCATGTCTCTGAACAGGTGGGTAAGCATTCTTTACAATGTGGTTTTGATGCTGTACAGGACACGCCTAGGGTGGCTGCCACTGGTTCAGTTCTTCGCAGGCACGCCTGGCTGAGGGATCAGAATTTATCTGACCATGTTAAGACAAGGATTTTGGATGCTCCTTTACAGTCTGATGTGTTGTTTGGTTCACCTGTGGAGTCAGTCTTGAAGAAAATGGAAGACAAGGCTAAGTCTATGCAGGATGTTAAAGATTTTTGCAAGTTCAGCCTCCAAGTTTAGTAGGAATTGGCCTGCTAAGGGGTGGACGATCCTTCTTATGATTCTCAGTCTAGGGGTAGATCTAGACGTGGTAGGGGCAGAGCTCAGAGTTCCTTCAGACCTAGAACGGGAGTTCACCTGCACAGTCTTCGGGTGAGGGCAGGGGCCAGTCCTTTCGTAAACAGGCCCAATGACCTACCTTTTCAGCTGCCAGATCCTTCTTGCCTGGCAGCACCTTTGGGAGGAAGGTTGGCACTCTTCAAGGAAAATTGGAGTTTGATTACTCAAGACAGATGGGTATTGGATATCATACACCAAGGTTACAAGTTTTATTTCCATACCTTGCCTCCTTTCAAAGGCATGCCAGACGCTCCTCCTCAGCAAAGACTAGAGGCTCACAAACAAATTTCTCTGCTACTTCAAATAGGGGCCATACAACCGGTCCCTCTACCAGAAGTGGGCCTAGGATTTTATTCTCGCCTGTTCCTAGTACCAAAGAAGGGGAACACGTGGAGACCAATTTTGGATTTATCTATCCTCAACACATATCTGGACATTCCCAAGTTCAAAATGTTGACGTTACAACAGCTTTTACCTCTGCTGGGCAAAGATCACTGGATGGTGACTCTGGATCTCAAGGAGGCTTACCTTCATGTTCCTATCAGGCTCAGTTGCAGGAAGTATCTGCTGGCTGGGACTTCTCATTATCAGTTCTCTGCATTGCCCTTTGGCTTATCTACTGCGCCCAGAGTGTTTACGAAAGTTCTGGCTCCAGTGATAGCTTTCTTCAGGCTAAGAGGAATACAGATCTATCCTTATTTGGATGATTGCCTGATTCTGGCCCAAGAAAAGGACGAACTTCTTCATCATTTACAGTATGTGATAGCAGTGCTAAGATGCCTGGGGTATTCTGTGAACGAAATAGTCCAGTCTAGTACCCTCTCAGGACATGTGCTTTCTGGGTGTGAGACTGAATACAGCATCCCAGATGGCCTTTTTGACCCCGGACAAACAAAAGAATCTTTCTCTTTACTTCCATCAATTGTCTCATCAGTCCAGGCTGACTGCAAGGACAGTCCTTCAAGCCTTGGGGTTCATGGCATCTTGTATTCTGGTGCTTCCCAATGCCAAACTGCATATGAGGAAGCTACAATGGTATCTCAAAATGTATGGACACAGCACTGCCAAGATATGGACACTGTCATTCAGATAATACCTTGCATTCAAAAGGAGTTTTTGTGGTGGGCTCAGGAATGTCACCTAAACAAGGGACTCTCTGTGACCCGACCAGAGGCGAGTCAGATTCTAACGACGGATGCCTCAGACAAAGCTTGGGGAGCTCATCTAAATGGAAAGTGGGTACAAGACAAGTGGCCTGCCAGACTTCAACATCTACATATCAACTTGAAGGAGATGTTAGCAGTCCAATTTGCAGTAATAGCTTTCAAGGATTTACTTCTTCCAGGGCAGGTGTTGGTTCTAACAGACAACACAACTGTCATGTGGTACATCAACAAGCAAGGGGGAACGATTCTTATCCTCTATGCAGACAAGCAATGATTTTGTGGGAGACTGCTCTCAGTTTACAGCTGAATCTTCAGGCAAGGTTTCTGCCGAGCACAGAACTCCTTAGCAGATGTGTTGAGCAGACAAATTATGGATCCCCACGAGTGGAAATTGGATCCTCATGTATTTCAGAAATTGACAGTGTTATGGGGAACTCCAGACATAGATCTGTTCGCTTCTCCACTAAACTACCAGCTGCCAAAGTTTTGCACAAAAAGGTTTCATCCCACAGCTTGGAAAGTGGATGCTCTTTCATTCAATTGGAGCAATCTTCATGTGTATGCCTTTCCACCTCTGCCTCTCCTCCCAAAGGTACTCCTGAAGGTCAGACAGGACAAGCCAAAGATGATTTTAATAGCTCCAGATTGGCCTCGACAGCACTGGTACCCATTACTGAGAAGTCTGGTACGGGAGCCTCCATGGCCTTTGCCATCGATTCAACAACTGCTGTCTCAGGAGAACAGCCATTTACTCAATGTCAAACTTCACTCTCTACACCTAACAGCCTGGCATATTCTGTTTTAAACCCTGGAGGGTCTCAGCTTCCACAGCAAGTTTTGAATGTTATTTTGGAGGCCAGAAGGCCTAGTACAAGGAAAGTGTACGCAGATAAATGGAAGAGATTTTTATTTTGGAGTACAGCAAAGGAATTTGATGTTTCTAAGCCTAATTTAACTGTGGCTCTTCAATATCTTACTGAGTTGCTGGACAAAGGTTTGTCCTTCTCTTCTATTAAGGTTCATGCTGCAGCAATTTCTGCTCACTATGACTGTGACCCACCTTTGTTTTCTCATCCTTTGTTTAAGCAATTCCTTAGAGGGGCAAAGAATATAAGACCCCCACGTAGAGCTCCTACTCCTGCTTGGGATCTCAATTTTGTGTTGGAGAAACTCACTCTACAACCTTTTGAGCCTGCAGCTACTGTCGAGTTGAAATATTTATCATGGAAGACTGCTTTTTTGTTGGCCATTACCTCTGCGAGAAGGGTTTCTGAATTACAGGCCCTTATGGCGGTTGAGCCTTTCTTAATTTTCCATAAGGATAGGGTATCTTTGCGTACTAATCCTTCCTTTATGCCTAAAGTGGTTTCTAGTGTGGCTTTAAACCAAACTATTCATTTGCCTACTTTTTATGCAAACCCCCAAAATAAAGGGGAAAAGATTTTGCACACTTTGGATATACACAGGCAGTTGCGATATTATTTGAGCAGAACTAAAGGGTTCAGGCAGTCTCAGCAGTTATTTGTTTCATTTGCTTTGGGTTCTCAGGGCAAGCCTGTGTCCAAGCAAACTATTTCTAAGTGGATTGGGTTTTGTATTGCTTTCTGTTATTCCCATCATGGTAAGGAGATTCCAGCTGGGATTAGGCCTCATTCCACTAGGGCTACTGCCACTTCTACAGCTTTTAAGGGGTGGCAACTAAAGATATTTTGGAGGCAGCTACTTGGAGTTCAGTGCATACTTTCTCTAAGCATTACCACCTTCCACTTTACTCTAAATCTAGGGCTGGTTTTGCCACTGCAATTTTACAGGGCATTTTGGCAGCTCCTAATGCTTTATAGTTTTGCCATCCTCCCTTACCTCTGCTTTGGGATTCTACCCATATGTAAGGACTGCAGCAATGTGAGATGAAGAACATAGTACAGTTTTGTACCTACCATAAATGTAGATGTTCGAAGATCCACATTGCTGCAGTCCAATTTACCCTCCCTCCTTCCCCTCTCTAGTTAGAGGCGGTTGTGTGGTTTGGGTTGTAAATATTGTGGATATTGTATATATTGTACATATGATTAGTGCAAGGGTGGTTGGTTGTTTTTTGCTGTCTTTTGGTTTTGACCTTTCTTTTTAGGGTCTTCTGACATCTGGGGCAAGAAAAGACTGAGGATATGACGTCGGTCATGTGCATTTGTACCCTGACGCCCTGATGTCAGTCTTAAGCGCCTTGACCGACGTCAGCCTAATACTTTGATATTCGGGCCGACCGAGGACAGCGGACTACCCATATGTAAGGACTGCAGCAATGTGGATCTTCGAACATCTACATTTATGGTAGGTACAAAACTGTACTTTTTCCCTCCCTCCTACCCCTCTGTAAATTATCCTTTTTGGGTCCACTCCCCTTTTCCAAATTAGCTGGGGAAACCTGTTATGGTGTATCTGTTTATTACTGTTGTGCATGTCTGGAATTTTTTATCCAGTCTCTAATTTTAGCCTTCTTTGGAGGGCACCTGGCATCTGGGGCAAGAAACGCTGAAGAAGATGGCGTCGACTGATGCTTTTATACCCCAATCGCTCTGACGTCGGGGAAGAGGTGACATCAGCCGACGCCGGACCCAGACTTTGGAATCCAGCCGACCGAAGGGCTGCCTGAGGCAGGACAACCCATATGTAAAGACTGCAGTTGCATATCTATCAGACATCTACATTTGTGGTAGGTACAAAACTGTACTTTCTTTCTGATTTACATTATTTAAACTTGCATCTAATAAGCATTTTATGCCGGATTTAACTGTTTACACCTTTGTACCACATCAGTTATTCTGCTTTCATTCTTCAAGCTGTTTACATTAAGGAAAAGGAGAGTCAACTTATTTACTTTCAAGTATCAGTTTGTTTTTTCAAGCCATTCTTTTTCTTTCTCCTTCTGTAACTCTATTACCTTTAGTAACATCTGTTTGCTTGTTTTTTTGCTTTTAACTTTCCCTTCTTTAACTTAATGTTATAATTCTGTTCAAAATGGTCCTCACTTGAATTAAATATGTAATAATTTTTAATCAATTGTTTTATACAGGTTTTTATAGGGTTTAAAGTGCCTACTATATTGGTTTAAATTTCAACTCTTATTTATTCAATAATATTTGAGAGTATTCATGAGTCATTTTATTGAATCATTTTATTGACTGTTTTTATTGGTCAATCTGTTCACTAGCAAGATATTAAACTTGTCAATTTACTTCAGAACCACATCTGATGAAGTGTTTGAAACGAAAACGCTGTATTTTAATTGTCTGCATTTATGTGTTTACTATGTGTTTTGTGCACATATTAAATTGGTTTTAAAAGACTTCCGGCTGGCTTCTAGTCTATTGGTACGTTGGATTTGGTTATTGGTCTCATTTTGGTACCTTGTAGCTGTTTTTTCTTGTTTTTATGTATTTTTTCAGTCTGTTTAGATTTTTTTACATTTTTCCCCTTTCATCGTGATCAGGAAAGTTAGTGATATTAGAATTATAATATTCACCATTTGTTAGCTTGCATAGTTTTTCATATTTTCAGCATTTTCATTAGCTGTTTGGCCTATCAATGCAAATGCATTTCAGTGCCATTTTGTACTTCATTAAACCAGTGGCCTCATACTACACACAAAAAACACAGTTCCTTAGCTAAAGTTCCTTTGTTTCCATTAAGTATAATTACACATGGAATATGACTTACAATGTTTTCATTTTCTTGCAGTGTTACTCATATTTTCCATCCCCAATCCGAGCTGTCCTTTCATCATGTAATTTGTCCATAGAGTGGCCAGACTGCCAATTAGATAGCCAGATTCAGTAAGGCCTACATGGTCTGTTTACACTGTGTGCACATTGCTGCAGGATGCACACACGGTAGCACACTGTTTTGGATTCATTAAACAGCTCTACACACGCACAGCTGCGTAAACAAGATAAACTGTGTGACATACAAATTACAGCATAAGCAGCTGAATTGTATGCTAATTAACTAATCCAAGATGGAGGAGCTATTCAACAAGCTGTAAAGCAACTGTGTAGACTCAGTGCTGATTTTTCCAGTGAATTCCAAAACCTATTGGAATACAGCCATGGATAGGAGTCTACACAGAAACTGTTAGGGGCTGCTGTTGCATAAATTCATGTGTATGTGCAACAGGCTGAAGTCTGCTGCTGCTAACACACCAAGGCCAAGAAGAAGAGTTTTCAGACCCCGGGTAACTTATTACAACCTACATGAAGTGGAAATTGTAGAGCACTACAGGGTGGATAGAGATACACTGCAGGAACTCTGCAACCTCTGTCACCCACAACTCAGACCCAGGACAGACTGAGGGGAACCCATCGAGCTGGAGACAAAGGCATGTGTATCACTTAGAATGTTATATACAGGTACCTTTCAGAGACCAACAGGGGATGTACTGGGAGTGTCACAGGCATTCATGTCCAGGATCCTCCATCAATTCTTGAATGCTGTGCTCCTTGCAGTGACCGCATAAATTTTTCCTGTACTACTGAGGATAGGAACAGAAATATGCAGGAGTTCTACCCTGTAGCAGCACATTACCTTGAAGTACTGGGTGCCATAGATTGCATGTCATCAGCTATAAACTGTTGTCTGAGACACTCCAAGTCAGACTTGAGCTGTGGCACTTGCCTTAAATACAGAGGTCGGTAGTCCATGTAATTAGGTAGGGGTTTTATTTTCACTTGTGCGTGTGTCTGTGTGCGTGCGTCTGTGTGCGTGCATCTGTGTGTGTGCGTGCGTCTGTGTGTGTGCGTGCGTCTGTGTGTGTGCGTGCGTCTGTGTGTGTGCGTGCGTCTGTGTGTGTGCGTGCGTCTGTGTGTGCGCGCGTCTGTGTGTGTGCGCGCGTCTGTGTGCACATGTCTGTATGTGCACGTGTCTGTGTGCGCTCATGTGTCCGTGGGTGTGTGCACGTGCGTCTCTGTGTGTGCATCTCTGTGTGTCCGTGTCTGTCTGTGTGTGTGTGTCTGTGTGTGCGTCTGTGCATGTGCATCTCTGTGTGCATGTGCATCTCTGTGTGCATGTGCGTGTCTGTGTGCATGTGCGTGTCTGTGTGCATGTGTGTGTCTGTGTGCACGTGCGTGTCTGTGCGCATGCATGTCTGTGTGCGTGTGCGCGCGTGTCTGTGTGATGTGTCTGTGTGCACTCGCGTGTCTGTGTGTGTGCACGTGTGCGTCTGTGTGTGTGTGCACGTGCGTGTCTGTGTGCACGCGTCTGTGTGCGTCTGTGTGTCCGTGTCTGTCTGTGTGTCCGTGTCTGTCTGTGTGTGCGCGTCTGTCTGTGTGTGCGCGTGTGCATCTGTGTGCGCGCGTGTGTGCATCTCTGTGTGTCTGTGTGCGTGTGTCTGTGTGCGCGCGTCTGTGTGCGCACATCTGTGTGTCTGTGCGCGCGCGTCTGTGTGCACGTATCTGTCTGTGTGCACGTATCTGTCTGTGTGCGTGTCTGTCTGTGTGCGTGTCTGTATGTCTGTGCGTGCGTGTCTGTATGTCTGTGTGTGCGCACGTGTGTGTGTGTGTGTATGCGCTCTTGCTTGACATTACAGAGAGCCTTTTACACCAGCATGTGGGACACTATTATTACCATATCCTCTTTGACAAATACTGCTGATGTCATCAGCTGTATCTGATTTGTGGATATGCACTATTCCCAACAGGCCAGGCAGAAGTCCACCTCATCCTATATGATGCAGATTACAGTGACATGACTTTCATTCTGTCCACATACTTCATGGTATGGTTTGTAGGCCCTGTGTTTTCTTGGTGATAATAAACCCCTATGGTCTCTTCATCTGCTTCTTATGTCTGGTAAGGCACATGCAGAAGATAGCATTATGCTCTGTCTGTGTTCTGATGAGATTTGAGTACATTGCCGTCATACAATCCTAAGATCTGAATCTGATGGCATGACTTATGGCATGACTTATGATGTGCACAACATAAGCTTTCAATGCCAGTGTGGACACTTGGTGGTCGAAGTTCAGATTGCTGTCTACACGTGTTCCCAGTGCTTGCATCACTGGGTTTTAGCATAGCAGAACTGTTGTCAGTGCTGTAATTGGTGTGGAATTCCACTTTTCAGAAGGACAAAAATAGACATATTTCTGCATTCATCATCTAGAGATCATGTGGCTTTGTCACCAATCATTTCTCTGTGTTAGCCCCTTCCTGTAGTATGTTATCATTCGTGGACTCAATGATTGCATCCGATATGCAAAAATCAGCAAACTTGGTAAGCCAAAGGCTATACTTTAGCCTGAACTGTCGAGAAATAGATTCCAAACAGTAAAGGGCCAAGCACAAAAATGTGGGGTACGCCAATGGTGACAGCTCTTCTGGTGCAGGTTGATTCACCAACTTTCACAGTATGTGCTCTGTCAGTGAGCCAATTGGTTAAACATCCAGTGACGTAAGGGTTAATCCCCAAGCTGGGAGAGTTTCTCAGTGCTACCTGAGTGGAGGGTTGTGTCAGAATCCTAGGCCAGATCATGATAGGCAGTATGCAGAGTCTTACCTTCATCCAGGCCTGTCAGACAGCATCAATGGACTGTGACAACATCACAGATTGCCTATGGCATGACTCAGTACATACACCTTCCTGATATGGTTGAACACACACTTTAACACGCCCTCCACACTGGCTGTGTTCCCGTAGAGGGATGTACATCACTGTACATCTATCTGAGCTTGGGGGGACAGCACATGATGCATGCATGTATAGACGCATCCTGACTATCCTCAGCTGTGAGGTAGACAACATGTCATCATGGACCTTTTCTAAACGGACACTAGTAATATGCCGGCTTTGTGCAACAGACCTGTATGAGTTGTTACTGCTACATCATGTCTGTTACATGTCCTCAAAGAGGTCATTGAGGGCATGCTTGATGACAACACTATCATCCTGTTAAACATGACCAGGCCAAAGCATTTGACACAAATCCACACCAAGGTATTCAGTCAGCACTGTCATATGTGGCCATAAACAGCTATATCACCAAGTGAGTAGACAAGCGGATCACTTACGTGGCATCTAACCATGTTGAAATGTGTGAAGTGACCTATATCTCAGCTCCAGTGACCAGGTCCTTACATTAAGGCTGTCTGCTAGGCTCTTTTTTGTCCATTATCTAAGGTAATGGACATCACTAAACAGCTGCCTGAAGGACTACAGATTGTGGGCAATCATCGACTACAGCTGTGATGTTTGTATAATTCAGACAGTATCAACACACACCAAAGATTACTGCCACAGCCATGACAGCACCTGCAATGAAAAGAAAACATGGGGGGCTGTGTTATGACAAGAAAACAAACACACAACCCAAGTATAATGTGGGCATCACACCTTATAATCAGACCAGTAGGTATGTTACCTTTGTCCTGGGGTAGATGGTAAGTGGAACATCCATGAGCATGTGGTCACAGTGCTGATTACTCCCTTGTATGCAACAAGTACTAAGTATGTGAAGAACATCCACATCAGAGGCCATAATACCTCCATAGTTCTCAAGCTTCATCACACCAATAACTGAATACAATGCACCCTTCTTCATGTACCTCCCTACACATCTTCCACTGATGTGCAATGGAAGTATACCACCTTTGTCACAGTAAGCTGTCACACAGCTTATTGGCCATACCTAGGTATTCTTTTTGTGTCTTAAACTTTACTGTCTGATGGTGCAGAACCCCCATCAAATGACACCAGATGTATGTGTGCGCTACTTGTTCTGGTGGTGCACACACTACATGCATAGGTGTTTGACATTAATGGCATGGATAACATTTGTGAGTGTGGATTGTATTTATTTATATATATATGTGGCAGGATAGTGTGCGTGATTACTCTCATAGAGTGTGAACATATAATAGTTGTACAGGTGTGTTTGTGCAGAGTCATCTCTGAACATTTTAAATTATATATTTTGTCAGAGGCATGGGGATTACTGGTGGTATTATTCTGATATTGTATGTCAGTCCTTGACAAATGTCCTCTGCATTATTCAAGTAAGGGAAGATTATCTCACACAGACATCCTCCCTATTGTTATGTCTCCGTGACAGTCACATAATATGCATTTTCGCTGTGCAGTTCTTACTGTACCATATTGATATGTGATTGGTGTTGCTGCTACAACTGTCTTCCATTGACATGACCTCATCTGCTGTACATTAGGTTGTTTTACCTGTCGTCTTTCCCTATGTTCATACTTACAATTCATCTGTGTGTCCCTATTCAATACACACACTTCCCCAGAGTTTACGTGGCAGTCCATGTACCCTTAAAGATCATTTACACAACTTCAGTGCAGAATGCCAGGAATTGGATTTCACAATACTCTGCACTGATACACTGTCCTGTATTGTGTTTGGACCATATACTTAGCATTCATATGAGTTTCAGACTTCAAATCCTTCAGAACATATCTCAACACAAATCCCTGGTTATTCTAGCACATTTCTGTAGGGCAAATACCTGTCAGTGTCCAAACCTCCTCTTTTTGTTTAAAAAAAAAAAAAAAAAAAACTTTAATCTAGGCTTTATTTCTGAGGTCTGTATTTCTGGATCATTATGTTGACCTTTGTCCACATGTCTTGCACTATGAGATTGAGAGCTATCTGTGAAGCCCTGCTGATTATTGTAGCATTCCGCGAAAAATGCAGACCTTCAGTGCTTTGAATTAAACAGGAGTGCTAACCGTGTTTGCTTACACAGTTTCCTGGCTGGCAACACTGTTGTCAGCCATGTAACTTTGCTTATTTATGTTTAAACTGGTGTGCAGCATGAATATGCAATGAATGCTGCTCACAGTGCATCACCAAGCACACATATAAACTCCGTGTAGGCTTTGTGTGAAATACGCACAGAATTTATTGAATCCCGGAGAGAAAGTAGTCCTTCATGTCCTCATGTTCTAGGTAATCCGACTTAAAATAAATTGTTTTTTTTACACAAGTAACTACTTGAAGCACATATTTACTACAAAAACCCTCTTTCTTCTTTGAGTCAGTTGCATACACAGTTTTGTTCATTAATTCAGATGTCACATCACAAAACTGCTTCTTTTCAAATTGAATTAATGAGTGAAACTGTGATGTATCAAATCCTAGTGCCTCAATTATTTTGCACTGTGTAACGAACTTGTCAATGGCCAAGCCTTTTTTTTTTTTTTTTTTTTTAAGAAATCTTTAATCTAGGCTTTTTTTCTGATTAATATTCCCCTCTCTGAAGCAGCTGTCACCACTGCATATTGTCTCTTTATAACCACTTCTTATCCTTCTTCCTGTGACTGGACTGCAATGGTGTTTGTGGTTCACCTTGCAACCCCACTTTGTCTTCCAAACATTCCTTAACTTGTTTGACAGCCTGCAACCATGTAATAGCAGTATTGTCCTCTGGTTCATCTTTGGTCATCATTTAGCGCATAAGAGTCTTCCAAAATTCCTTCTGCAAGTACTGAAACCACAATGTGCTCTCTCTTGTCTTCAGCAACTACTTTGACAATAGGCATGTTTGCTGACTCTTCCTCATCCGTATTTGCTGTCTTTGACTTTTTTTTCCAAAGTTTGTCCTGTATTCTGCTGCAAACTGTAGCAGTCTTCATGCTCTTTCTCCTTCATATCACTCATTCCTGTTACCATCCACTCGCTCGCAAACAGAAAAAGAGTAGGAAGATTTTCCTGGTGCTTTGGCCATATTTCCCCTAGTTGGTATGAATACCACTTCTGGTCTCCCCTGAAAAGAGGCTGCTGGTCTAGTATGAGTGACCAAATCAAAAAAGTTTATTAAGTAAATAAAGTGTGTACTGATCTCATCTCTGATCATGGAGTACCTACCCTGATTCCAGAAGGGCTGGGGGGGGGGTCTTCTGACTCTGCTAAAGAGTCCAGGGGGAAGGTAAAGGCAGTTTCTCTGATTGTGTTCATGTTTCTGCATATACCTTTATTTCTGAGAGTAAGATAATTTTTCATTTTATAGAAGGAGATGCTTTGATCAGCAAACATCATTCAGGAGTTAAAGACCATACAACATGGGTCACACTTCTCCCTTTAGTGGGGGAAGGCCTACCATGATTCATAAAATGCCACCTCCGGTTTTCACCATGAAAATATTTCCAGAAATTTGTCTGGATTATCCTGCACCTTTAGCAGAGAATTTCCTTTCCTCTCCTCCTCCTACTTCTGTAGTCTGACGTTTTATAGTTCTGAAGAACCTTTGAGGTGGGGGGCCAGATTTCAATGGTTCACACATTTGGCTGAATATGGAGGATTGTGACATCTGTAGGAATGTTAGGCTGAAGGCTGTAAAAGGAAGAAGGGACACTATCCTAGCACATTTAAAACAGGAAAAAGTTTTTAGCGTTTATCTGTAGAACTTCTTTGGCATTTGATAGCAGCCATCCTGACATCTGTTTATGAAGATCACATTCTGAGCCTGAGGAGTCAGAGGGACACCCTAAATGCTTTCGGGTTCAAGGATGCCATTGAGCTGGTAGCACTTGTACTGTCCCTAGGCCTAGCTTTTAGGGAGTCACCTACCCCTGACAATGCCCCTAAGGAGGCTGACACATGGACATAAATGAAAGACACCACTAGCAGCAGTCACATGCAAGTACTTTAATACACAGTCCACAAATTAAGCCCTTTCATCAACCATATGACTTTGTCAGAATCTGAGGTACAAGTACAGCAATCCCATTTAAATGCATGTAAACCAATCAAAACTACTAAAAATCGGTGCATATGCATCTAACATAAAATTACTCTTAAAATCACAAGTTATGATCATAGAAATTTATACATTAGTTTGTCATAAACATATAAAGCAGTACTATTCTTGATTTTAAAAAGAAATTAAGTTACAGATTTGCAGTCCTTAACATCAGGGCATTTCTGATAGAGATCCTGTTGTCAGGACCTCGATTGCTATTGGCTTTAATCTAATTTGCCATGCTAACTCACTCATTTTTAACCGTTCTTCCCAAAGACCCCATCTCAGATCTTTGTCTGTTTTCTGAATGACTGCGAACTTGAAGAATTTTAAATTCCATGCACCATAGTACGTGCTTACTTTATGCATTATTAGTATCTCTCTTTTCTGTTTATCTCTTGTATATTCATAATTGCATCGCCTTAAGGCTTTTTTCAGTCTTGCCCAAATAAGCTAGGCAGGACTGACACGTGGCCAAGTAAACAATGCTACTGGGGTTAGTTAAAATTTCCATAACCTTTTATATATATTTCTGATTTTTGTAAAATGTATTTACATTGATTTCATGAGCCAGAGCTAGGTGTCCTCTTCATAGATTTCATGTATTTTAAATTATTTTTCTGTCTTTCTAAAGTATTCTTTATATCAAGTGTCCTTTTGTAACTAAACCTAGGTCCCTTTTCTAAACATGGAAGTATTTCAGGAAAATATTCAAATGTACTCCACTATCTATTGATATCTTGACCAAGATCACTGTTGCAGAATTCCAAGCAAATATACACCCTTTGTGCCAAAGACTTTGCAATCCCATCTGTCTTTGTGCAAGACTTTCTTGGTGACTTAGTGTCTCAAGCATTTGGCCCACTCCAAGATGGCAGATCTCACTTCATCCAGACATACCTCATCCCCACAAGAAAAATCTCAAAAGGCCTAGATTAGATACACAGTCAACCCACTGTGATTCTGACACACCAGCTGAGGTTCCAGAATCCACAGAACATCATTTCATAGGCCAAAAGGCATCCCTCAAATTCTAGTCTGGGAAGAGATCTCCGGTATGGTAATCAAGGTGCATCAGGGGTCTGAACCACCCAGCTTGGTTCAGGCACATGTCACACCAAAGATGAAGCAGCAGAAAATTAAGCACGTCTCTTCTCCTCCCTCTTCTAGGAAGAAGGAATGAATGTACTTTTCTCAAGGCATGCTTAAGACCATCATGACCCTGAAACCTCCATTTTCTTCCCACCCTCATCCTCCTACACCTCAAAAATTACTGTAGGTTTATCTTCCTCCGAAGATGAAGAGGCCTCTGACTCTGGCCATTCTCTGGCCTACTCCTCTCCAGTACTGTCACCTGGGCAAATTCCTTATGATGACGGAGACTCCATTTCCTCTGACTCCTCTGTTTAAGATGTTTCATTTTAGGAGACAATTATAAACCTGATAAAACACTTTGAGTGGTAGTCTAAACAGATTACATAGGTCCAGAAAAGGTATTACAACCTCTGCTCCCTACAGGTCTGGAGGCCTTTTTTGATACTTTTCAGTCTGCTTCTGCTCTCCCTGATTTGCAGCTTCCCAACCCCAAAAGGCCAGACAGATCTTACAAAGTTTCTGATGAACCTTTGTCTAAGAATCCTGTAGCTAACCCTTCTGCAGTTAGTCTCTCTTCTGAAAAACTTTCTAAACTTCTTTCTAATGCCAAATGCAGTTCTTTCAAACAAAAACAGTAGGGCAGTAGATTTGTGAGGAAAATTGGTGTATACATCCTCTGCTCTGGCATTCAGGGTGATTAATTACCAGACCCAGATGACAAAATGCCTATTATCCATACTTTATTCCTTAAACAAGGTGGTGGTGGATTCACAAGAATCAGATTCTAAACAAGAAATGTTGTCCTTGCTTAATCAGGGTGTTCAGGTAGCCAGACGCAGTATAAAATGTAGTTAAGATTCTATGGAGGCCTCGTCTCGAGCAGCTGCTACTGGCTGTGCCATGTGCATGGCTGTGCACTCAACCCATTCCAGAAGTCATTGATTCTCCTTTAGACACAAACCTTTTGTTAGGCCCACAAGCAGCAAACTTATTTAAAGGTCTACAAGAGCAAGGCAAAACAATGAAATACTGCAGACATATTCTACTAACATCTGTGCCTGGGTACCAGAGGAATTTACCCATCCAAGCCCACTTTTGTGTTAGAAGGGACTCCAGACCTATTCAAAAACACAAGAAGGCACCCAGAAAGAGATCTCAAGAGAAACCACAGAGGTATACCATATCTGCAAGTCCTCCCTTTGGGGAAGAATCAGTAAGACCATCTACAAATTTCCACCACTCCTGCCCTTCTCCAAAAGCCTTGCTTAGTCAATCTCAAGCTGAGAAATGTTCACTACAGAACATTGTGTTTTCTATCATAAGAAAATCTTGTGCCATGTCTTGGAAAGCACTCCATCCACTGAATGGTATATCTCCTCCCCAAAACCAAGTCCATCTGGCTACCATCCATACTTCAAGAATTATAGGCACAAAGCACTATAGAACCAGTGCCTAACAAATTTGTAAGAAAGAGTTTTTACTCCAGGCTCTTTCTAGCTCCAAGAGAAGAGGGGCAATGGAGACGCATATACTGGATCTCTCTCTGCTAAACACTTTCATAAGAGTGTCAACCATTAAAAGCTCTCCCTGCACACATTGTTGCCTTTCATACTTCTGCAGGCATACCTAGTCTCTCTAAAGCTAAAGGTTGCCTGTCATATAACCATACGTCCCTCTGCAGGAGATTCCTCAGGTTCTGTTATGGCTCATCTCATGTTCCGTTTACTTTTTTGCCTTTTGGGTTTTCCAAAGCCGCAAGAGATTTCACAAAATGTCTAGCAGCAGTGATTACCTTCTGCCAAACTCTGGGAATTCAGAATTTTCCCTACTTTTCCACATATCATACTGCAGCATTTCCAGTTCACTCTCAACCTTCTCTTGCAGTTGGGACTCGCTGTCAACTACAAAAAGTCATCCCTCCAGCCCACTTGGGACCTAGTGTTCCTGGGATGCAGATTGGACACCAGAAGATTGCAGGCCCATTTGCTTAAGGAAAATGTGCAGAACCTTACATTTTACTTTCACAGCCTTTCCTACCTCGACCAATGTTCAGCCACAGAAATACTAAGATCTCTAGGGTTCATGGCAGTAACTGTTCTGATGCTCCCCCAGCCAGGTTCCATATGAGGAAAATTAATTGGTACTGGAAAACATTGATTCCTCTCATGCGTTGTCTCAGAAAGGGGCTCTCAGGTGAAACTCAACCTGGGGCCCTCCCTCATCCTAACAGCCCTAGTTCAGATGTGTACATATGCCTAAGGCAAGGCTTGGGGGGGGGGGCCTGGACAGGCACCCATAGAGTACAGGAGAGATGGCAGCCCAAACTCAAAAAGGAACACATTAACCTGAAAGAGGTAATGGCCTCATCCATGCTCTTCAGGTTTTCTCACATGTCTGGAAATCAGATCCTCATCAATTATTCACAGACAAACACAACTGCAGTGTGGTACATACGCAAGGAGGTACCAAATCATGCCAATGGTGCAGACTAGCACAAAGGGTCTGGGACTTGGCCAGCCAGAGAGCATGTCCCTGCTCATCATATGCATCGCATCATAGGACAGTGTGCTGACTAACTAGCCAACCCCACAGAAATCACCAATTTGTTTGGCATACTGCAAAAGTGATTGCAGTTAGGACATAGTGCACTCCTGTAAGAAATTACCATAACAGTAGATGTCCTCCTGATCATGGTTACATTATTCCTTCCCACCCTCTTTCCCCTCTTATTTGATTACCATGTTTATTACTCCTTTTCTGCCCTGTAGGTTGGGACGTAACCGAGGTTATCTTACCATTTACTGCTTAGCTCCTCCTAGCTGACCCGTCACTCTCTCTTAGAGGTCTTCAGGCCACTGGCTTGGAAGTAGTCTGAGTATCTATGCTTGTTCACCTATATACCACTATGCTAATGGGCTGAGCTCACACGTTGGCTGTACTACCTAGGGAATGTTAAGCTTTGATACCCCAGCCGGATGTCAGCAATGACAACCCATTTCTTCAGAGTACTGCAACAGTGATCAGTAAGACATTTACTGATCTGATGCTGTCCTTTTCTTTCTTCAGTGTATGGGTACTGGATCCAACCTCTGATCTGACTCTGAAGCATGCACTAGACTTCAGGTGCAACTCTTAAGCTCCTCCCTCTATCCATAATGCCCCAGTCTGCCAACAATACCTCAGATCTCATTGGCTGCCATCTCACAAAAATGCAGATCCCTTTCTGAGTGTTATATTGGATAATTATTTCAGGTTTTTTTATAAGTGGTTATCTCTTTAATATATTTCTATACTTGTATCTCCACCCCCTCCTATTTTTTTCTCTAACACTCAAGTTCTACTCCGATTGCGAAGTTTATAACATCACAACTTTGACTTTTTCAAACTGGTTGGTAGCCTCTAAAATACCATGGCGGGTACTTCTGTTTTTAACCTTTTCTATCCTTTAGAGGGTATTCTTTTTTACTATTGTTGGTAGCCTGCTTTCCTTTAAAAAAAAAAAATCTGTTTTTTATGCTTTTTATTTCTACCTGTTTTTTCTCTAAATCCTGCTGTTTTCAACATGGCAGAAAAAAACAACAGGATTTAAAAAGTGCACTTCTGTGGGCATAAGATTTCCAGTTCTAATGCCCACAGGGAATGCGTTTACTACCTCGGAGCAGCACACCTTAACACTAACTACTCCGTTTGTGCTGCATTTAATTCAAGAGCTGTGAATGACAGGTGCAATAAATTGGTACTTAAAGGTTTGCTTCCTCCTTTTTCTCAGGTGCTCAAACCTCTAGCAAATCTATAAAAGTCATCTTCTGAGTCCAAGAATCTCCAAGAGATCCCCCACCTGTTCTCGGTTCCATCATTATTGGAGCCACCACAAAAAGTCAAGAAAACTTTGCATCCAACTTCATAGGATCCTAAGAAAAAACACTCTGATCTAACGACCTTGGATCCAGTTGTTATTCCAATTAAAATCTCCTTGAACTCGCTCACCTGGATTCACAGTTGAACCAGTGTCTCCTCAGATGCACTGCCCTTTTCTTCAGGGGATGTCAAGGAGAGAGTCTAGACCATAATCAACCACCTCTTCCATTAGGTCCACCAGAAATCTGTCAGAAGCCAACATGGATAGGGTGATGAGGAAATTCCTCAGATTTCAGATTCAGAAGGGGGTTATTCTAGCTCATCTCCCATTGGAACTATGAGCCTCCTGCCCACTTCTCATGTTATGATATTGCCTTTTCCGATTTATCTTCTGGTTTTGGAGCCCTTGGGTCCAGGAACCCTGAGAATGTTAGTGCGGTTTCTGAATATGACTAGGTCTTCAACTCTGACAGCCTCCCTGACTAGTTCTGCTCTGGTTCCCTTGGATTGAGATGAGTGTCAGAGTGGAAGCGTTGGTGTCAGATCTGGGAAAAGGCAGTTGGGATCCACTCCGATGTTATTAGAGCAGTCATTGCCCCTCAGAGCCTCTGCGTTGGACAGCTCTGGTCCTACTACTTCCTTGAGGTACTGATCCAGGCAGGGCCAGGGCCTGGCAGGTCCAGTGCGGCCAACCGTGGCTGCTCCTGTCAGTCAGCTGTCAAGGTATTGGAGAGGGCTCTCTCTCGACCAAAAGATTCGACCTCTCTTTCATCCATTGGTCCTGCATCCATTCCCCCTTTGAATCCTAGCGGTGAGCCTATGAGGCCTTCTCCACAGGGACAAATGGTACCATCTAGCATCCAGACAGTTCCCATTGAACTTGCCCTCTCTTCAGATACCTATCCAGATCTTCCTACTGAAGAGGCCCCCCAAAACCGAACGTGAAAAAGGAGTCCTGTAGATTCCCCTATGGAATCTCTCACTGAGGATACTGATTTTGACGAAGGAGAAGGGTCCTTCAGATGTCCACTGGATGATATCTCATTCCGAGACATCCTGGAAATTCTTTAAAAAAAAAAGTGGATGGTCTCCAGATGCCTCTTTCCCGGAGGAGTCAGTTTTTCTGAAAGCTTTTAGTTTTGGCCCATCTACATCTTTGGTAACTCCACGACAGGTGAGCTTGTCAGTTTGATCTCCCACCAGGCATGGAAAAAAATGGACTCTGTTGAGCCAATTCTGCAACAGTCAGACAAAATTTTGATACCACCGAAGGGCAGACCACATTGGAGCAAAGGAGTCCCTCTTGATGCTATGGTTGTGGTGGCAACCACGAAGAAGGAACTAGTGGAGCAGAGTTCCTCTGTCCATCCTCCTAATAGAGAGTCCAGGGCTTTGGACAAGTTTGGAAAGTGCATATTTGCTTCAGAGACCTTTGCCTTGAGGTCCCTGAATTATTTAGCACACTTTAGAAGATTACAGAGAGATGTGACTTTGGAACTCTCCAAATCCCTCTTGGAGTCCATGTCTGTAGAAGACTACAAGATTTCCTCTTCATGGCTGGCCAGTCTCTTGTCCATTTCCAGTGCATCCATGAGATTAAGATTCCGGAGGTTACTTCACGGGTGGCTAGTTAGCTCATAGCCATTAGGAGACATGCCTGGATGCCGTTATGCGACTTTGTGGACCTTTCAAGTTTTCTCTTCTTTCATCAGTACTCCTTTTGATGGAATGTCTTCCTTTGGCTCTTCTGTAAAAGAAACACTTTCCTGGGGTGAACAGGATGGAAAGACCCTGTCTGCCATAGGGATACGCTTTTCTACTCGTCGGTGTTTCTTTTCCCAGATTCAGAGATTCTGTAAAGCCCAGGGACCTTTCCAGGACTCGCGCACGGACAACTCCTCCAGAAGCGCAGGGGGGGGGGCTCAAATGGAAGATGCAGTCCTCATGGCAGGGGAGACTCGCAAAATCAGGATTTCCGGGATTCTTTTTCGGACAGACCCTTTAAACGTTCCTGAAGGGTTGCCCGACTATCCACCGCTGGAGGCAGTTAGGAGATGCTTGTCTTTGCATCCAGATGCCTGCATTTCTATATGCTAAAAATAATATCCAGAGGTTATTTCATACCATTTTTCCAAATTCACCAAAGCAAAAGAAAAAAGCTTTCTGACATCTCGCACAGAGTAAAGTTGCAGCTCTGGAAATTCAAAACATGCTACACAAAAGTCATCCAGGAGGTCCCCCCAGACCAAAGAGGATTTAAGACTTACTCAAGGTTCTTTTTAGTGCTAAAAAAGCCAGCCCCCCCCCCCCCCCCGAGTCCAATTTTGGATCTAAGCAACCTGAACCAATTTGTGAAGAAGTCAAAGTTCCAAATGGTCACAGTTCAGTCTATTCTACTCTTTTTATGCAAGGACAGTTGGATGCACTCAATCTATCTTCAACTCCCCACCCTCCTTCCCCCTTCCTTTCATCTTCTAGAGTACCATTGTGGATATTGTGGAACCTTTTGTTCCAGGTTTGAGCCCTAGCTTGCTATTCCTTCCTTCTTCCTGCTCTGTCTTAGGATTTGTAAGGCAACAAACTCCATCTGAGGTATAGTTGGCTGACTGTGGCATTATGGGTAGTGAGAGGAGCATGAGAGTTGGATCCGAAGTCTACTGCATGCGGCTGAGTCTGCTTTGAGGTCAGATCCAGTAACCATAAAGTTGAGGAAGAATGAAAATGGACAACACAGATGCATAGTTATGGCGAGTACATAACTTTGATTTATGGTAAGTTCTTACACAACTGTGCTATACTGTCCCTAACATACTTACATGTACTGTTGTATTCAACAGTCATACATTTATTAAAATCTACATTTTTCTTAAAACATTTGATATTATTCATATCATTAGAACCTAATAAAGGAAAATGCATCTATCTTCTGTTCCTAAGCAGATCACCATAAATAATTACAAACATTTGAGGGTACCCCTTTCTAAAACCATTTTTCTAAATGTAATGGACTCTTAAATAAAATACTCTCAACTCAGGGGTCATCCTTGCTATTTGAGCAAATAATCCCCTCACAAAACTTTTTTTCTGGTGTAAAGAATGATTACTGTCATATTGAAAGTATGTGTTGGAGGGGATAGATTTCCTATATGTTGTAGCTGCAGGTTTTTCAAAAGAGGGTTTTACAGTTGTTGGCCTATAACCCCACCCCCAATTAGGCTGTGGCCCTTGTGCAAGGACCCTTACTAAATGATTTGAAGTCAACGTACAGGGCCCAGATTCTTAGCATCCAGCCCCAAGAAGGCCAGACAAATTTTATAAATCCGGTAGCAAACCATAATACACCCTGTCTGGAAGTTACAAAGGGTGCTAATTTTTGATATGGAAAAAATACACTACCCAAAGGTGAAGAAAGACTGCTGGGCAGGTATGGTAAGCAGAATTATACTTCTGTTACCTTAGTGTTTAGCACTTTTAATTTGCAGGCTCATATTTTGAAGTTCTAGGAACAACTACTTTAGATGTTGGAACATTCAAAAAACGAACAAGGAGCACTCTTAGGCCAACTCATTCAAATTTTGTGTCTTTTCAGCTTTTCCCGGTTAGGGGTCGCCACAGCAGAACTCCGGTCCACTAATGATTGGCAGTAGATTTTTACGTGCTGGCTTGCCGGGCCTAACGCACAACCTTCAACGAAGGAACGCCCATTCACGCATGTCGCCACACAGAAGACGCTCTGAGAATTGAACAGGCAACGTCTAACTGTGAGGCGACAACGCTACCGCAGCACCACCACCACAGTCTAGGCCAACTCATTCAAATAACCATTAATTTTAGTAAGTATGGTATTAAATGTGCTTATGATGCTGCTGATGCAGCATCTGGAGCAACTGCCACTGGGATAGTCCTAAGAAGACATGCATGACTGTACACAGCCTCTTGCTGAAAACATAAAATCCATGCTTCGCACGATTCCCATGAACTGAGAGCTGCTCTTTGGTCCACAGGCATATGAAGTTTTTTTTAAGAACCTAGGAGAGAAGCAAAAGATGAAGGATACAGTTTAAGTCAAAGCTGGATGTAGTGTTTAAATTCTGAAGTCCACAAG
The DNA here is from genome assembly GCF_019279795.1 of Protopterus annectens. Lineage (NCBI taxonomy): Eukaryota > Metazoa > Chordata > Ceratodontiformes > Protopteridae > Protopterus > Protopterus annectens. The sequence continues at coordinate 711,238,862 of NC_056732.1, read as the reverse complement.
TGGATTTCACTTGGGACATCACAGAACAGAGTGAATTTCATGTTAAAATGCAATACAGAAGCTGCCTTTTTTTGACAAAAGTGAGAAACTGTGCTTTAGTTCATAAGGAGGGGAAAGATCCTTTATTCCCCTCCTGATATAGATTGATATTGGTCTTAAACCATAATTTTAAATATGTTATGTTAATAATTGCCCATAGGCTAGCAAAAATTCTGCAAGATGTAATACATGAGGACCAAAATGGGCTTGTCAGATTAAAAAGGACAGCAGACAATACACTTAGAACAATGCTAATAATATAGGATGAACAACAGAAAAATGAAGTGCCTGTTGTTTTTTTCGGATGTAGAGAAGGCTTTTAAAGGAGAACAATGCAATATTAAATCACATTCCTCAACTTACTGTGTCTTTTCATCCGTTTTATTTGATCCTGCAAACATGCATTTACAACAGTAGCTCTAAAAAAAATTATTTATTCCACTGTTTTTCTCCTCGGAAGCTTTTTTTCTGTAGTATGTTTGTTTCCGTTTCAAACTAAATTAATCCCACCCTGTAAAACCCTCTAGCTGGCTCTGAATTGCTGACGTCGGGACTACTACACTTCTGTAGTAGTTACTAAAGGGTTCCCTCCCACAAACCGATGACAGTGTAAGATGGGAGTATTTGTTTCCTCTGCTGCTGAAATAGGGTTTTCCTAGGACCTGGGTTGAAATGTTAAAAGGACTGTTTAAAAGAGCTAGAGCAAGAGTAGGTTCATAGGTAGGTACTAGGCTATCTGCTTGAAGGCATTTATAAGCCTAGCCAGAATGTGCTGGCTTTCGTCGCCCCCTTAGATTAGTTCCCTGTGCCTCTATCCAGTAGAGCCTTTGAAGTGATCCCTGGGATAAACTTTGTTTCCCATCCACTCGTCAAGGTTTCTCTTGAAGAGGGTTAGCGAGGAACTCTGCCTAATGTAGATTGGAATCTTTTTCCAGTGCATGGGAAGTCTCTGGGACAGGAATCTATCCCTCCAGCACATTCTATTTATTGTTGTGGTGAGGTTTAGATCCCTGGAGTGTGTGGCTCGAGGGGATATGGTTTTCTTTAGGTGGAGCATGTCCATCATTTCTGGGTCGGACATGGCCTTGTATGTCAGGCAGAAATCACCTCTGAGTAGGCGGTATGCAACCGAGTACATCTGGAGTTTCTTCAGTCAAGCTGCATAGGGCATCTCCTTGAGGCCAGTGATCCTCTTGGTGAGGTACTTGTTGCAGGTGTCTTGTAAGGTACATCCCAAATTGGACATTGTGCTTTATGATGGGTATGATGAGTGATGCGTAGAGGGGCCCAATGACCTCTTTCGATCTGGATGCAAACCCTTTTGTGATTAGGTGGGCCCCATAGAAGGATGTTCTAACCACTTTGGCAATGTGATTATCAAAGTAGAGGTTACTATCTACTTGGGTCCCCAGATCCCTTATTACGTCTTCCGTATTTAGAGGGCTACCACCTATGTGGTAGTTTGTGAGCACTTTGTTCTTTCCAAAGGGGATGACTATGCACTTTTTGGCATTTAGCTTGAGGCCATGGTTTTGACACCAGCTATCTGTCTCAGTGAGACCTTTTGGAGGATGTCTGTGTCAGCTGGAGAGTCAGTTATAGCCCCTAGTTTGCAGTTGTCTGCAAACTTGGTCAGCCATAGTCCTGTGCTTGCCTATACCTCTGAGAAGTTTATGCTGAACAGGAGGTGTCCTAGGACTAAGCCCTGGGTAATGCCACTTGTAACTGGTTTAGAGTCAGACCTAGCTCCCGCAACTCTTACCATGTGGGTTCTGTTCATGAGCCAGTTGGCAACCCATCTCGTGAAGTAGGGGTTTATGTTCAGGCTGGTGAGCTTGTCTATAATACCTGAGTGGGGAATGGTGCCGAAGGCCTTTGCGAGGTCTAGGTAGGCTGTGTGGACCACCTTTCCCTCATCTATAGCCTTGGTAACTGTCTCAAAGATGTCCACCAGGTTTAGGAGGCATGATCTGCCCTTAACAAAACCGAACTGGCTACGGTCCAGTGTTTGGAGGTTCCCAATGCCTCTGTTAATGAGATCCATGATGATGTGCTCCATAGCTTTGCAGACCAAGCTAGTCAGGCTTATAGGGCAATAGTTCCCGGAGTCCGTTGTTGCTCCACCTTTGTGGAGTGGAATAACCATTGCTGTGCACCACTCTGTGGGCACGTAGCCTGTGGATGGGCTGAGTTTAAACAGTGTGTTTAGGTGAGAGGTTAGTTCCTCTTTGAGCTCATGTAGGATGCAGCCTGGGACACCATCCGGTCCCATTGATGCTGTGTTTTTGGCTTTGGAGAGGGCTGTTTTACTCTGAGTGTCTGTGATTTCAGGGGCACTACATTCTTCTGGTATAGTTATGGGCCCATTTTGGGGGTGAGAGGGGGGTGAAGTTTGCACTGAACCTGTCTGCCAGGATGTTGGCTATATCGGTCGGTTCAGTGTATTTTGTGCCATTCTGCACTAACTCTGAGCAGATCTGAGAATTGCCACGTAGATTCTAGACATAGCTAAAGAATGCCTTGTGATTATCTTTGGAGTCCATGGCAATTTTTCTTTCGAAGCTAGCCTTGAATGATTTATGAGGGAAAGTAGTTTCTTGCTGATACTGATCAGGGATGTCTTCCATTCTTGGGATTTTACTCTCTTCTGTACTAGTTTCCTCCTTCTATTGTATAGCTTGTTTATGGCGGAGGTTCACCAGGCTGGTTTCCTTTTCTTGGAGGAGTGAGTCTTGGATTTGTTTGGGATAGCACGATCCATGCATTCTTGTAGGTGCCCGTAGAGTGCATTAGTAAAGGATTTTGCAACTTGGACAGCGTTATCCTTTAGCATGGGGATTTGAAACTTCCCACTTCGGTCTTAAGTAACGTGAAGTTTGCTTTTGAAAAGTTTTTCGGGGTGGTGTCGGAATGTGGATATCCAGACTGATTAGTTTATGGTCAGATCTAACTAGCGAGGGGTTGACCTCCGGTGTGGAACACCGGTTGCCCATGTTGATGATGACCAGGTCCAATATGTTGTCACCTCTGGTGGGGGTGTTGACCAGTTGATCCAGGGCATTTGAGTAAAGATTATGGCAAGTTTATCAGAGGCATAATAGAAAGAGGGACCAGGCAGGGATGCCCACTCTCACCACTCCTGTTTACCTTGTGTCAAGAGCCACTAGCTTTAGCCACCAGAGACTCTTCAGTAAAATGGTATGACAGGGAGGATTAAACAGAAAGATTACAGTGTATGCTGCTGATATCTTGTTGACAATAACAGATCCAAAGCAAGATCTGGGAAATCTGAGAGATACTACAATGTTTTGGAAAATTGGCAGGATACAAGATCAACAAAGGCAAAACACAGATTATGGGTATAAATTTAAAACTAGTAGAGGTTGAAGGAAAAAGTAATGCAAATGTTTGGAGGGAAGAAGTAAAATATTTGGGAATGTGGTTGCAAGAAACTGTAGAGGGATCTTTGGAAAGAGCATATCAAAATGTTTATAACAAGGTAAAGACACAATTGGATAATAAGAAATCTATCACATTATCAGATTACCAGAGGTTAACAGTAACAGAACTTTACTATATTACCACAATTTTGCTGTCCAGGTCAGGTGTTTTGGCAGAACCCATGAGAAGGATTTTTGCAAAAAGCTAGGCAAATGATCAGGAACTTTATATGGGAGGGAGGAAGGCCAAGAGTAGTGTGGGAAATGCTGATATTGCTTGCAGACAGGGGAGGACTGGGAGTTCCAGAAATTACAAAGTATTTACAAACTTGAAAAGTAGCAGTATTTAATAGATACCTAGTACAAAATGGATTGGGGAAGAGGATGATTGTAAAATAAAAGAGATTATGGTGAGGGCCAGACCTGTTAGAAACAATGCTAGAGGAACGATAGGGGCAGGATAGAAGCAAGCAGTATTACAGAAAATGCAAAAGGTGGTGAACAAAATAATGAGAGATGAGACTGGTTGAAGTGGAAGGAGGAAATACTGTCCACAGGTGGAATGCAAAAGAGAAAGAGAGCGAATCTGCATTACGAAGATAACTGCAGAGATAGGAGCAAATTAGATATTGGCTACAAATATTGAGAGATGTGATGAAAAAATGGGCAAGGTATTGTCTCCCAAGGGAATTGGAATGGAAATACAGTGGATTGGTAGCAAGATGGAAACAAATAGCCCAGAGTAGACTAAGACTGGGTAACCCACGTAATATAATTTGAATTGAATAAAAGAAGGATGGCAGATGGGGGTGCAAAGCACTTGGAAATGTATAGTACACTGTAGGAACAACTCAGAGAAAATAAATAAGAAGTTGGAGATGTGTGAGAGAATTTTGGGTTAAGATTGTGGAGGAGCATTAGTCAAATGTACCACAATTACCAAGATATGCCCCTAAGGCAAGGAGGTGTAGGATATTTGTTTAGAATTTCCTACACCATTATTTCTGTACCCCTGCTAGACTAACAGAGATTTCCAAGAACCCCAAGCGACTGTTGGAGGTGTGATGGGAATGCATTTTTTTGGGATTTCCCCAGGCTAGTTAAATTCAGAGAGGATTTGAATAGGTTGGTTAGTGTATGGCCTCTGGGATGGGTTATGATGAACAGGTAGTGGAGAATGTGGAAAAATTAGTAGGTGTGGTAATGGTAGGAGCAAAAAAATTCAATAGTGAAGAAATAGAAGAAAGCCAAATCACTTGCAGTACAAGGTTAGAAACATAATGGGATAGCAAGAGGTGAAAAGGAGGCAGACACTAGTAAGGGGAATAGTGTATACAAAAGTAAATGGTGCTTGGGGGAACCAAGAATGTGGAGGATAAAGGGGAGCAGCCGGTTTGTAGACAGTATAGCTCTATAAGAATTAACCCGGGGGGGGGGTTACTACAATTATTTCTAAATGTTAATGATAAGAGTATGAGGAAATGAAACGTATGCCTATTGCAAGACTTCCTGACTTGAATTTAAAAGTGTAAAAAAAATAGGTTATTGCTGGTACCATGCAAATTGCCAGTGTATGTATGCAAGTGAAAATGTAAGTGCGAATAGAAAAATACGTGATGTGTTAAATGCTGTTAACAAAAAAATTAAAAATTGTATTCTTCCAGGTAAGTTTAATCAGTCATAGCCTGTAGTTCTGTAGATTACATTGTGAATTTCTGGAACATTTGTGAATTTATGTAGAACCAGTGCCAATCTCAAAGGAGGAGGACTTACCATGAGATGGTATCACAACATGGCAGTCTTTGACTCAATGTGAAGAATTAATTCAGTAGGCTTCATTTTCATATGCTAAAAACGGCAGGCATCCACTGATCCTTTTTCGAGATTTCAAGTGCATAGCTTGTTCTGCACAAGTATAAATGATCACTTAGGAGACATGATCTAGATGTTATTGTTGCAATTAACAGGTTATCCTATAAGTTTGCTTGCTTTGCACATTTTATTCTTATTTTTACTTTTTTTTTTTTTTCATTATATACACGTCATTGTTTAGTTATTTGTATTATATATTCTTTGGTGATCTGTGTTGCTCTGTTTTTGCTCAGTTTGCAACAGAAAAGGGTCACTTGACTAGACCACTTACTCAGTAAATAGTTGTAAAGTAAATGTCACATTACAGCTGTGTACCTATTCAATCAGTGTATGACTTAAGTCCATTTATGTCTTGCCATAAAATGTCTTGGTTTCCTTTTCCCTTTTCTGTATTCTTTAAGATTGTGTTATTCTGCCCCCAGTACATAACTGTTATTTAAATTGGGAGTCTGTCTTAAATGTAAGACTTCAAATTAAAATAATTGTAAAAGTTAGAATTTTTTTGCCTTTATGGCAATGTGCTACAATACTAGAGGTAATGTAAGTATGTAAGTACTTATGCTACATGACCATACTTTAAAAAAATAAAAAAAATAAAAAAACAGAAAACTTCAGCTGTTGACAATGTCCTCATTTACTGTTATTTTCAGTTTTAGTATTGGCGCATTTGAGTGGAAGGGTGTGTTTGAATTGTGCCTGGTGGAATGACTGCATTGATGAGAGATCTTTTTCTGAAATGAAAGCTGAAGTAGGAAGGGGGCTTGAGAACCACTAAGTAAACATACCTAGGTATAATCCATATTTGCAGTAAAGTGCACATGTTCTAATGCTTAGTGTATGCAATGTTTGTTTGAAGTACAGTTATAAATTCCTGAGAAATATGTATTTTGTATATGTCAGTACAAGTGGGAGCTAACAGCAGGCATATTAAGCATTTGTTCTTTTAGATCAGGGGTGGAGCTCAGAGCTCCAAGCTCTATGTGCTAATTAATTCTGGGGCTTTATCTCTTTTAGAGAAGCTTAGCATATTACAGTGGCTTAGATGCCACACCCTTCATATGCAGGTAGTGACAGCTCAGTCATCCAGTCCAGGACAGGTGTGTACTGCTACAGAAATCTAAGCTGAATGGATAGTCCTTTTTTAAGGCCGTGGTACTCGCATAAAGAATAACCAGAGTTTTCTAGCAGTTACTGCAGAGGACTAAATCTCTCAATTTGTTAATGAGCTTGATCATGTGACAAAGATACAGGTTTTAAATCTTTCCACTGTCATTTGCCTACTGTGTGACCTTGACGTCACTTAACCAGGCAATGCTGTGGGGTAAGTTGGAATTTAGGGTAAACACTTTAATGGTCTCCTGGACTGCGTATGTAGTTAGAACCTATGAACCTGTGAGAGATAATTGATTCATTCATTTATTATATTGAATAACCAAGTGCTGCAACTTTCATTCAAATATGTTGAGAAACTCTGACAGTATGCCTAAATTATTTGCTTAATTATATGTTTTTCTCCTCCTTCAATTTTATCAGGTCAAATCAACAACTATTGCCAGCATGCCAAAGAATTTGCATCCCAGAACCTTGGAAAGCTGTTCATGGCTGAAGCTCTACAAGGTCACATTAACTGAGGAGTTAATAGCTGCTGAGGAAAAGAGACACGCAGCCCAGAATTGACATTTTATGAAAAAAAAATAGCTTTTGCGTGAATTTGAAAGCTAATTTACTGTTTTAGAAATGTTACAAATAAAATGTGTTTCGCCCAATCTGTTTAGTTTGTCTTTTTCTTAATTACTGGAGTCAATGGGGGGGGCTCACTTACAAAATGATAAAAAAAAGAAATTCCCATAAAAATAAAACCACTTCAGCACTATTTATTACACGATTTCATCTTTTTTTAACTTTTGTGCAGACTGTTTTATTACGCCACTGCTTGGTTATGTGTGTGCATAAAACTGCTGTTGCTTGCTTTGTCTGCCTGTCAGTTAAAATGACTGGGAAAGCATAACTGCTTGTACATAATGTGTATTTCATTTCTTGAAGATGCCTTTAAAGTATTTTTGAGTCTGTGTTACATGGGAAACTGTGTACATTTTTCTGAAGCACCATGTTACTTATATGCAGATATCTTCATTTGAATTTATTCACTTGCCACAACTCAGTTGAGGTGCCACATAGTGTTAGCAACTTTTTATAAAACCGGCTGCACAACAGTTTGACAGAAGGGGCTGTTAAAATACTACCCTAAATACTTCATACCAGAATTCCACAAATTTAAAATTTTATAATCCTACATAGCAATTGGTTACTTAAAATGGGTAGAGGAATCTTAAAATACACAAACCTTTATAATTTTCATACATATACTGATAAATGTAAAATTAAAAAATGCAGAAAAATACAGATGTTCATTTTGTAAGTGCAATGAAGCACTTAAAGATGTATATGGTACAAATGTTTCCGTATGCCCGGGGATTGTAAAATGCTTCCCTTGTGCATTATTGCATCCATATTGTGTGTATACTTGCCCGCGAGCGCTCACATATACACACACACACACACACACACACACACATACATACATATATATATATATATATATATATATATATATATATATATATGTATGTATATATATATACATGCACACACATGTATTACTCGTGTGTGTGTGTGTGTGTGTGTGTGTGTGTGTGTGTGTGTGTGTGTGTGTGTGTGTGTGCGCACATGCATACACACAGCGTAGCCGTTCATCCAGTATGTATTTTTGGGAGAGGGAGGTGTGATACCAGGAAAAAAAAAACATGGGGACAGTGTGTTGACTGTATGCAGATAACACTGGCAGTCAAGATTGAACCCCAGATTGTGGAGCTATGAGGTAGAAATCTTAACATCAGGTATGCCCCCTGATAGGTCTTTGGATCATCCTGTTGCGTCCTAGTTTAACATATTTTTCTGAAGCTCATACACTCAATATGCTTGCTAGTGCTGCCAAACGTCATGACATAATGTATCACACTAGGTGAGTTAGCCTTATCTCTGAACATACCAGTTCTTTTTTGCATCTCAGTTTTGATCTTATCCTGTCTTACACCATGGAAAAGTTATGTATTTTGGTTCCTAAACACCAAAACCTTTGGAGAGTTCACTTAACCAGTAATAAGCCAGGAACCCTTACCAGGATTATCTTACTGCATGAAAAGGGAACACCATAAGAAACACTGCTGTAAGTGTACTTTATTCAGTGTAGCTGTCTGCAGTTGTCAGAGGGAAAGTCTCATAATATACACTGCTTATGTGGCATAGCACCTAGCATCAAGACTGATGTGAGGACATTCTGCAAAACTCAAGTCTTTGGCTGAGCTCTGCTAAAAGGCCAAAGAAATGGAGAGCAGGCCTCATGCTCACGAATTTAAAAGGTAGCTGCTTTTCATAAATGTCTGTTTGCTTAGTGAGTGTTTTGATCTGACACTTGACAGGCAAGGACTAAAGCTCGTACCTGTCCTTTTCTTCAGTTGGAATTCAGAGGATTTACTTCCCTGGATCACTGTTTAAAATGAGTTATGTTCAAGGGTGTAGCTACCTCTATTTCTTGATTAGTTTGCTGCAGCTGGCTTGATCCTAGAGAGAAAAGATGTCCTGACTGAAATCACTGATGCAGTATTCCTAACAAATGGGTGATCTGTCTGGGGTGCAAAAACATTACTTTCCCTAGGTCATACGTCCGATACATGACTTAATCTCTTATGCATTGGAATATAAAGACGGGCTGTAGCCACCTTATTTCCTTAGTCAATTTGCTGCAGCTGGTTTGATCCAAGAATGAAAAAAAGTTCTGTATAAGCTCATTTGTTTAAGATCTTTATCAGGTATTCATGACTGGAGTCTTTGTGATCTTTTCAGTCCAATGCAGGATCCATGGATCCCATTACAATGCCACCTTGAGGACAGAAAAGGAAAAGGAATCAAGATTTGGGCAGGGTAGGTGGAAGACATTTCTCCTTTGCCATACTGGAGTTTAGAGTTCGTTATAGTCTGCAGTGAATGAGAATGCTTTCTTTCCTTCCTGTGTCTAACCTTTATGTGCTTGTGCTCAAGTCTGTCATTTTTGTCTGTAGTAAGCTACTACATGGCCTTCTGGCCAGCCTGAAACAGGACCTGTCAGACCTCCTTCATTGGTTATTCAGTGTCATCCTTCAAGTAGACTTCATGCCGGATGAATGGAGGATAGCAGCTCTCATCCCTTTACACAAAGTTGGGGCATTACCAGGCCCTGGAAATTCTATACCCATAAGTATAACCAGTCTCATTTGTAAGGCTATGGAAAGGGTCATTATAGAATTAATAAATAGACATAGGTAGCCTACAGACTCTTACCCCAAGCCAGTTTGAATTTGTCAGGGGCATTTCTTGTCTGCTTAACCTGGTTTGACTTTGAGAGGGTTACAAAAGCAATAGAAGAGGGCAAATCAGTACACACTGCATATCTAAACCTCCCAAAGGTGTTCAACACCATCCAACACTCTAGTATTGTAGATAGGCAATCCAATTCAATTTTATTCCCTATGTAACTCATTGGATAGGAAATTGGTTCACAAATAGAACCCAGAAAATTAGGGGGTGGCTGCTCTTCCTCCTGCAAAAGTTGTTACTAGTGTTGTACCCTAGAGTACAGTCCTTAGGGTACTGCTGTTTGGCTTTTACTTCTTGGGAGTCAAAGCTATTGTTAAGGGTTTATGGCTGATCAAGTTTACAAATGACTGTAAACTTGGTGCCATCATAAACTCCCTAGAAGACCTTTCTCAAAACTATAACCAGTGTTAAAACCATGGACTAAAACTGAATTCCAAGAAGTATGTTATAGTATCCTTTGACGAGCAAGAAGTCCCTTGTAACTATCACATTGACATCACACCACTGAATATTGATCCAGTAGTTAGGGACCTTGAAAACTGTATGGAGACTGAGCTATCCTTTGATCATCATTATTGTAACAAAGACTTTTTTTAATGCACAGCTTATTACTAAGGGTATAGCTTCCAGGTCCAAGGATGTGATCATTGCACTGTATTCTGCATTGATCTGGCTGATCATTGAGTATAATGCCCCTTCAATATGTACCTTTCCAAACATTCAATACAACTTGAATGACCGTAATGCTTTCTTACTAAGAAAATCAAGGGTCTAAATTGTTAAAACTATGCAGACCATCTCACAGCTTTGTACTTCTCAGTATCTTACAGGCTCATGAAAGGCAGTCTCTGCCTTGCATGCATAAGTAGAACTGCTGCATATTTGCAAGCCCAGTGGGAACATAGACACCTGCTCATGAAATCTAACTCTCTTTTGCAACATAAATAGAACATATTGGAGAGATAGATGTGTTTCACAGTGAATACCATTTTGGAATCATCTTCCTGTCCACATAAAGCAAAGTACTTTCCTTGCACTAGTCAAACATAATCTACATGCATTGATGTGTAACTACAAATTCACCCTAGTTTAGTATCCTTATTCCGTATGATCAGGGGCAATGTGTAGATGTTCTACTCATTCCTGGGTTATTCCTTCTTAATGTATAATGGCTAGAAACTTCGTGGGAATGCATGGCTAGGCTTCTAAAGATCCTCACAATCAATAGCCTAGTAAGTGTGTTTGAACCTATGAGTGCTACATCAGAAACCACAAAAAAAAAAACAGTAACACCCCTAGAACCTGTATTTTGTCCTGAAAAAGCTTTAATTCATTAGCCACAACTCAAATGGAAGTTCTTGTCTTGGAAGAGAACTCTGTTTGTTGCTATCAACCTAGGCCAGGAGATGATCAAAATTCCAAGCATCAATATGCAAAGAACCCTTTTCTAGCCCTTCATAGGGATAGTATGTACCTGAGGAACTAGGCCTTCATTCATGTCCAACTTTGTGACAGTTCTCCTTGAATCAGACTTTGCTGAATTTTCCTAATCCATAAAACAAAGGAGAAAGAATTTTACTTCCCTTAGATCTGCACAGGTTTAGATATTACCTACAACAGGACCTGGGACACCAGAAAATCTAGTGAGTGATCTCCTTTGCAGCAAAAAAGAGGGAAAGTAGTTTCTAAACAGACTGTGTAAACGACTATCGCACTGTATATTGTTTTGCAACTCCTCCCAAGGAAATCTCCTAGAACTCACGGACAGTACTGGGGACAGGCACAGCACTCGCCTTCCGTAATGGTGAAATACTCAAGCATTCTGAAAGCAGCCACTTGGACGTCTGTTAATGCATTTTCAATCCATTACAGACTTGCCTTGCTCCTGTAACACAAAGGAAAGAAGACCTAACTGCAACCCAGTTTAAATAGCAGCATGGTCTCTGGAGGGAGTAAGTCAAGGAGGATGGATGTTGGTTGTTACTGGATCAGACCTCCGGGGGGGGGGGTGGATCTGGCTCACTGGGTGATACTTTGAGGGAGCACCAGATATAGCACCTGTGAAGTTCAAACCTGCAGAATACATGGTGCCAAGGAGCAGGCTTGTTCTTGTGGGTGGAGGCACACATGCTTCTCTTGGTCGCCAGCATTAGCTGAGCTCTAATGAGCCACTACAGGAAATAAGAGCTACTAGGAGGCAAGTACACTGAGTCTGACAGAGACTGTCCCACTCCTTACCACTCAACCCTAACCTCTCATGGGAAACAAATGTGCTGGTTTAGGATCTCACCCAGGCTGGGGGTGCCAGGCTCTTGCTCCTGAGTAATAAGTGGGGCTATTGGGCAATAATATTGCCATTTGGCAAGACCTGGTGGACAGCAAGAAGAACAAAAACTAGAGCAGAGTTTGTTACTCCATTCTGCAAAGTGTACTACAGCCCAGTTCCTCTTCCCAAGCCTTACTTCGTCATCCTAAAGCTCTGTCAGTCTTCCCAGTAATTAGGGTTACTGCATCTGTGATCAAATGAAGAACATAGTACAATTGTGTAAGAATTGACCAAATTCCCAACTACCATCCTTTCTGGTATGCTCCTCCCCCTTCTCTTCTCCTGTATTGTGGACATCCTGGACTGAATGAGATACTTTTTCCTGTCAACGTCCCTTCCCCTTCCTTCCTGGTTTAGGACCTTTGGGCCTGTTCTGGTTTTGGTAGGGAGGGAGACATGGGAGGCTAGTTACTTCTCTTCTCTCTTCTTGAGCAGGTTAGGACCTTTCTGTCGTTTGTCACTTGATCTAGCCCTCCCTTGCCTCTGTTTGGTTTAGCAAGGGTTTCAGTATATGTTTTCTCAGTAAGAAAGCTCTAAAATGATGCAGTTCTAATTTCCTGCATTATTTTCAATGCTTTGCCTGCATAAGTGGGGTAATGGTGGGTGCATTTTCATTAGTCTGTTTGATATTGGGAAATGTTGATGTTATGGCATCTATACAGAAGCCTGCCTTTGGAGACTGCTGATTGTACCACTAAATGCTTATGTGGTCATGGCTTTGTCCTCTTCCTGTAACTTAGTCTCTAGGACTATCTCTTTGAATTCTCAAGACACCTCTTGATTGGGGGAGGTAGTAGCATAGCAGAGTCTTTTTTTGGACAGTACAACCCTGCTGGTGAGACTGTTGAATCTGATTGATTGTCTGACCTGGTGCTGAAACCTTCAACCATTTATATCTCTGTAATGCTGAATATGCAGGAATTTATAGATGTGTCTCTGAGGGATTTCAGTCTTACCTTTAATGTCCATCCGTGACTTTTATCTGCTTTGTTAAATAAACAGATAATGCTTAGGAGAAGCTTTATTTTGGACCCAGGTCTTCAGGATGCCAGTTAGCTCTGGTTTAACTGCAGGCATTTAGAAAAACATAAGTACAGTGGGTATAAAACATTTACACGCCCTGTTAAAATGCCAGGTTTTTGTGGTATAAAAAATGAGACCACAATAAATAATTTCAAAACTTTTCCCAACTTTAATGTAACCTATAACCTGTACAATTCAATTGAAAAACAAGCAAATCTGTTAGGGAAAAAATAAAAAACGTACAATAAGCTGGTTGCGTAAGTGTGCACACCCTTAAACTAATACTTTTAAAGCACCTTTTGATTTAATTACAGCTTTCAATCTTCTTGGGTACACACCTGCCATCAATTAGAGACTGTGATTAACCCCAAATAAAGTTCAGCTGTCCTAGTAGGATTTTCCTGACGTTTATTCAGTTGCCTGCTACAGCAATTGCTATGGTTTTCAGAGAGCTTACAAAGCATCAAAGGGATCTCATTGTTGAAAGGTATCAGTCAGGAGAAGGGTACAAAAAAATTTCCACAGCATTGGATATACCATGGAACACAGTGAAGACAGTCATCAAAAAGTGGAGAAAATGTGGGACAATAGTAACATTGCAAAGAACTGAACATCCCTCCAAAACTGATGAAAAGACAAGATGAAAACTGGTCAGGGAGGCTGCCAGGAGACCTACAGCAACACCGAAGCAGCTGCAGGAATTTCTGGCAAGTACTGGTTGTGTACTACATGTGACAACTATCTCCCTTATTCTCCATATGTCTGAACTATGGAGTAGGGTTGAAAGACGGAAGCCTTTTCTTGCACAGAAAAACATCCAGGCCTGGCTAAAATTTGCAAAACAATACATTGTCTCCCAAAAGCATGTGGGAAAATGTGTTATGGTCTGATGAGACCAAGGTTGAACTTTTTGGCCACAATTCCAAAAGATAACGTTTGGTGCAAAAACAACACTTTGCATCACCAAAAGAACACCATCCCCACGGTGAAGCATGGTGGTGGCAGTGTCATGCTTTTCTTCAGCTGAAACTGCGGCTTTAGTCAGGGTGATGCTAATTATGAACAGTTCCAAATACCAGTCACTTTTGGCCCAAAACCTTCAGATGTCTGCTAGAAAGCTGAAGATGAAGAGGAATTTCACCTTTCAACATGACGATGACCCCAAGCATACATCCAAATCAACAAAAGCATGGCTTCACCAGAAGAAAATTAAAGTTTTGGAATGGCCCAGCCAGAGTCCAGACCTAAATCCAATAGAAAATATGTGGGATGACCTAAAGAGGGCTGTGCACATGAGATGCCCTTGCAGTCTGACAGATTTGGAGTGCTTTTGCAAGGAAGAGTGTTTTTCATTTGAATTGTGCAGGTTATAGGTCACATTAAAGGTGGGAAAAGTTTTGAAATGATGTATTGTGGTCTGTTTTTTATATCACAAAAACCTGGCACTTTAACAGGGGCGTGTAAACTTTTTATATCCACTCTAGATGTAAAGCATAATGCAATTCATCCACTGTCCTCTAACTCACCTTGACTAGTGTTACTTTATTATACATACTGACTTGCGCAGTAGAGTGAATCTTTTGTTTCTGATCTCTTTCTCTATCCCTATCCAGTATTTAGGTGGCTAGAACATTCACTCTCCTTTCAAGATGTCTGATACCAAGATGTTAGCCGTAAAATGCAGTTTTGCTCCCCAGATGTAGACGTTTTGGTATGTGGTGTCTTGCCAATCCTGTGTACTAGGACCCAAGTATGACTCCATAATCTGCTAGACTGTAGCCACCGAGTATAGGTTCATGGGAGGTTCATAGGTTCATACTAGGCTATCTGCCCTGGGGCAATTATAAGCCTAGCCCGATTCTGTATGGCTTACGCCACCCCTTGATTTGAGTATACTGTGCCCTTTTAAGGTTTAGTTTACTGTGCCTCTGTCTAATAGTGACATGGGAGTAATCCCTGGGACAAACCTACGATCCCCCATCCACCTATCGAGATTCTTCTTGAAGAGATTCAGTGAGGTGCTCTGCCTCACATGAACTGGAATTCTATTCCAGAGCAAAGGAAGCCTCTGGGTTATGAACCTGTCCCTCCAGCAAGTTCTATTTATTTCTGTGCTGTGGTTCAAGTCCCTCGAGCGTGTGGCTCTAAGGGATTTAGATTTACTGAGGTGGAGCATGTCCATTAATTCTGGATTTGACATAGCTTTGTATGTCAGGCATAGATTGCCTCCACGTAGGCGGTATGCAACTGAGTAGAGCTGGAGTTTTTTTTTAACCGAGCAGCATATGGCATCTGTTTGAGACCCTTGATCCTCTTGGTGAGATACTTTTGGGGTCTCTCTAATTGCTGCAGGTGTCGGGTAAGGTACATCCCAAAAGGGGCATTGTATTCTATGATGGGCCTGATGAGGGATGAATAAAGGGGCACGATTACCTCTCTTGATCTAGATGTGAAACCCTTCGTGATGAGGTGGGCTATGTAGAAGGTCTTTCTAACCACTTTGGCAATGCGGTTTTCAAAGGAGAGGTTGCTATCAACTTGGGTCCCCAGGTCCCTAATAACTTTCTCTGTACTTAATGGGTTTCCGCCTATGTGGTAATTTGTGGGCACATTGTTTTTGCCAAAGGGTATGACTATAAATTTTTTGGCATTTAGCTTTAAACCATGGCGCTGGCACCAGTTATCTGTCTCTGTGAGACCTTTTTGAAGGATGTTTCTGTCAGCTGGAGAGTCGATTATGGCGCCCAGTTTGCAGTTGTCTGCAAACTTGGTGAGCCATAGTCCTTCCACGTTTGCCTGTACCTCGGAAAAATATATACCGAACAAGAGTGGTCCCAGGACAGAACCCTGTGGGACGCCACTTGTGACCGGTTTCGAGTCTGACATGGCTCCAGCAACTCTCACTCTGTGGGTTCTGTCTTTGAGCCAGTTTGCAACCCATCTTGTGACATAGGGGTTTATATTTAAGCTGGATAGCTTATCTATGATGCCCGAGTGGGGTATTGTGTCAAATGCCTTTGCAAGGTCCAGATAGGCTGTGTGGACTACCTTCCCTTCATCTATGGCTTTGGTGACTGTTTCGAAGAAGTCAACCAGTTTCAAAAGGCAGGATCTGCCCTTGACAAAGCCGAACTGGGTAGGATCTAGTGTCTGTAGGTCCCCAATGTCTTTGTTTATGAGCTCCATGATGATCCTCTCCATAGCCTTGCAGACTAAGCTAGTCAGGCTTATGGGGCGATATTTCCAGGGTCCGTAGAGGCTCCACCTTTGTGGAGTGGGACCACTGTTGCTATACGCCATTCTGTGGGCACATATCCTGTAGTGAGGCTGAGATTGTATAGCTGTTTTATTTGAGGGATTAGTTCCTCTTGGAGTTCATGTAGGATGCAACCTGGGACGCAATCTGGTCCTGTGGAAGCAGTGTTTTTTGCTTTGGAGAGGGCAGCCTTCACCTGAGCATCAGAGATGTTTGGGAGGCAGCCCTCTGCCGGGATAGATACTTGCTCTTTGGTGGGGGGGGGGGAGTTTGCACTGAACCTGTCTGCCAGCATATTGGCGATGTCTGTGGGTTCAGTGTATGTTTTGTCGTTTAGAATAAACTCAGAACAAGTCTGGGAGTTGCATCCCAGGTCCCTAACATAACTGAAAAATGCCTTATGATTGTCTTTGGTGTCCTGTGCAATATTTCTCTCAAAGCTGGCCTTGGAGGATTTTATGAGGGATCGTAATTTTTTGCTAGTACTGATCAGAGATGCCTTCCCTATTAGGGATTTTGCTCTATCATGTAGTAGCTTCCTCCTTCTGTTGTACAGTTTATTTATGGCAGGGGTCCACCAGACTGGACGCCTGCCTTTGGATGATTGGGTCTTGGTTTTGTTTGGGATAGCATGATCCATGCATTCCTGGAGATGTCCGTAGAATGCGTTTATATAGTATTCTGCAGTTTGGGTCATAGTTTCCACTGGCCCTGGGGCCTTGAAGGATTCCACTTCAGTTTTGAGAAGTGAGAAGTTCGCTTTTGAGTAGTTTTTCACTGTGGTTTTCTGGGCTGGGGGTGGGGTCGGGATGTGGGCATCCAGTGAAATTAATTTATGGTCTGATCTTACCAATGAGGGATATACTTCTGGTGTGGAGCATAGAGTCCCCATGTTGGTAATTATCAGGTCTAGTATGTTGTCCCCTCTTGTGGGAGTGGTGACTAGTTGTTCCATAGCATTTGAGTTTATAATTTCCAGGAACCTTTGGGCTAAGGTGCTGGGGCTTGAGTAATGCTCCCAGTCAATGTTTGGGTAGTTGAATTCACCCAATATAATGGTGTTCGGAAAGATCTTCATGTTCTCCAATGTTTTCAGGAAAGCCGAGTGGGATTCCTGACTTTGAGAGGGTGGCCTGTAGGATGCTATAAACTGAAAAGAAGTCTTGCCCACTGTTAGTTGCACATGGATGGTCTCTGATACTTCGTGCAATGCCACTAACCTGGAGGTGTGGATATCCTTGATAAATATGGAAACTCCCCCTCCTTTTGTGGTTCGTTCCGGGTTTTGGGGCCGAAAAGCATGATATGAGGTATAGCCTGGTAGTGCTGGGGTGCTCTCTGGAGCCTTGAACCAGGTTTCTGTCACTGCACAGATATCGGTGTTCTCCATACTGAGGAGAGCTTCGAGTGCGTGCATCTTGAGGTTAAGACTTCTGGCGTTAAGCAGCATTATCCTTAGTTTCTTGTTCCTTGTGCTGTCTATGGGGGTGGGTTTGATTTTTGAGCCTTGCCTAAAAAAGGCACTATGGGGGTGGCAAGAGCCTTTGCCAATATCCGAAAGCCCAGTGGTGACAGATGCAAGCCGTCCCTAGCGAAGCAACGTGGCTTGTCGAGCATGTCATCCCAGGCTGACAGACACTGGATCCCCTTTGAATGACACCAAAAAGTTTAGCTAATTGTTAAAATCGATCATTTTGTCTTTGTACTGTGGCATCATTCTAGGTGAGGGTAAGATGCTGCTCAAGGTCAGGGTCATACCAGCCTGGGCTACATGATCAGAGAGCTAATCTGTCTCTTCATGTAGTCCAGGGAGGTACGTCTCAGGTCATTCACACCAGCATGTACAATGACTGAGTCATATTTGTATTTGCTTTGGAGTGACCTGAGTGCTTGCGTTATATGGTGGATCCTAGCACCCGACAGGCAGCTCACCGTGACCTTCTCTTTATTCAGCCTGGTGAGTGGGACGTCAGTGTTGCTGACAATAGAGTCACCTATTACAAGAGTATCAGGTGTGTTATTCAGCCTTAAGAGCTGTGGCTGCTTGGCACACTGACGTGGCGGGCTATGTGTTGTGCGTGTTTTGTTTTGAGGTAGCGTTTGCTTGGATGTCTGCTTTGGAGGTCTCTGTTGCTTAGGTAGATTTTTATTTAGAGCCTCCAAGTATGTTTTTGTGTATTTATGTGTTTGGTTCACTGATGTGGTGGGACTATGTGATACTGGAATTGTGTTGGTGAGGTTACCTTCTCCTCCTGATTGGTTACACCAGTTTTGAGATGAGAGAGCTCAGCCTCCAGTTTAGCTAAATAGTTGCATCTCTCACATATATTTGAACCTGTTTGGAGGAGGAGAGGGTTGTCCGTGTACATGAGACAGTTGTAACATTGCCTGAAAATTCCCAGATTCACCAGCTGGACTGGAGAGGAAACCATTGACTGACCTTTGGACATGCTAGAGTAATATAGGGAAACTGAATTTAAGACGGACCAATAGAGGACAGGGTAATCGTAGAGAGTATAAGAGTAAGTAGTGCTTATGGTTTAATAGTGCTAACTTGTAGGATTACTTAATTGGACCAGTGAAGGGCCTTAGAATGAGAATATGGTGTTTAAATTGAGAGATAGAGCAGTTCTAAGGGAAAAAGTGAAGAGCAGACATTGTGGAGCCAGGAATAGTTCAAACCCAATTAGGCGGTGCTGCCCGCTGTTGCGCTATGCACAAAAAACGTGCAAAACCGCGCAAAAGAGGGTTTTAAGAGAGGAAGATGAAGGAGTTAGGAATTGACCCAAAATGGCCAATAAAACTACAGTTTCAAGTCAGTAACCACTCCCACAGGGGCAGGCAGGCTGCTCAATGTTTTTCACTGCCACTGATCAACAGAGAGACTTCCCTTTAGCCCAAGCAAAAAATGGCCTCCAAGAAACTTACAAACAGTTCAAGAACAGCAAGCCTGTAACTGAACTTGCCCCAATTGTCGATGGTTAGACAAGTGAAGATTGCAGAGGTAAGGATCTATGGTAGTTAATACTGTGGGTTACTATGCTAATGGCCCAGGAGCCCTTGCAAGCCTATCCATATTTATCCCAAGTTGCCCCAATTGTCGATGGTTAGACAAGTGAAGATCGCAGAGGTAAGGATCTATGGTAGTTAATACTGACTTCCTCTAGCCAGGAGGGACATGGGTGCCATCCCATGAGTGAATTTGGTGTCACCCATCCATTGATGTAGGTTGCGTTTGAAGAGGGTCAGGGAGGGGCTGTGTTTCACGTGAATTGGAAGCTTGTTCCAGAGAAGTGGCGGTTTCTGGGAGATGTATCTACCTCTCACACATGACCTGTTCATGTGAGAGGCTAGGTTAAGATCTCTGGAGCAAGTGACCCTCCTGCAGTTTAATTTACAAATGTGTAACATTTCCATCAGGGCCGGGTTAGAGACTGCCTTGTAAACCAGGCACAGGTCACCCCTTTGCAGCCTGTTGAAGACAGAATACAGTGAGAGGGCTTTCAGTCTTTCCATGCAAGTCTTGTTTTGTGTACCCTGTAACTTCTTTGTGTGAAACCTCTGTGATCTCTCCAGTTGTTGCAGGTGTCTGCTGAGGTACATGCAAAAGAGAGCATTGTACTCCACTGTTCTGATGAGGGCCAAATGTAATGGAATTGTAACATCCTTGGATCTAGATGCAATGCCTTTACTTATAAAATGTGCCAAATAGAAGGATTTCCTTACTGCTGTGGATAAGTGGTGGTCAAAGTTCAGATTGCTATCAGCTTGAGTACCTAGATCACTTACCACTGTCTATAATGTAATTAGCAGGGATGTCAGCATTCCCAAAGGGAATAATGTATTTTTTTTGCATTTAGCTTTAATCCGTGACTTTTGCACCGATCATTTGTCTGCATTAACCCTGTCTGCGGTATATTAACATCATTGGGGGACTCAGTGATTGCTCCCAGTTTGCAAACATCAACGAACTTGTTTTGCTGCAGGTCGTCCAGGTTTGCCTGGACTTGTGAGAAATAAATTCTGAACAGTACGGGACCTAGCACAGAACCCTGTGGTACTTCACTGGTGACTGGTCTTTTGCTAGAGGTGAAGTCACCCACTTTGACAGTGTGTGTTCTGTCACTGAGCCAGTTGGTTACCCATCTGGTAATGTAGGGGTTATTTCCTAATTGGGAGAGTTTCACTCTGTCTGAATGTGGGATTGTGCCAAATGCATTGGCTAGGTCAAGATAGGTGGGGCCTTGGTGACTTTCTGTAAGAAGTCAACCATGTTTAACAGGCATGATGTACCTTTAACAAATCGGAACTAGATTGGGTCCAGAGTTTGGAGATTAAGGTCAAATATGATTCTTTCCATTGACTTGCAAATGAGGCTAATCAAGCTTATAGACCTATAATTCCCAGGGTTGGTTGATGGTCCCTCTTTGTGCAGAGGGATTATTGTTGCTGTCCTCCATTTTGCCAGAATATAGCCAATTTACAGGCTGTGGTTAAACAGGCATTCAAGTGGGTCTGCTAGGTCATGTTTTAAGTTATTTAAAAGGCCACCTTGGATGTTCTCTGGTCCCACTGATGCTGTGTTTTTGGCCATAGAGAGCACAGAGATGACCTGCTCTTGAGATGATGGGCTGAGGAATGGTGGCAGGTTTAATTGGGGATGACTGGAGGGGACAGGAGGGTAATGTTTGCTCCAAATCTGTCAACTGGAATGTTGGCTGTTACCTCTGAATATGGGTGGTGCTATCCACAGCCAATTCAGCTCATTACTGGGTATTCCCTTTTAGATTTCAGACATAGAATGCCTTCAGATTATCCTTAGCTAGGGAAGCCATTTTTGCATTGGAACTTAACAAGATTTCCGATTTGTTTGTTTAACCTAGAGTGGCATTTCGTCCTCTGCTGAGCCAGTTACCTGTTGTTCTTGGACATTATTTTTTTTCTGTTGTTGTATAGCCTATTTATAGTAGGGGTCCACCATGATGGCTTTTTATATATTGGCGATACCTATTTTTTATCTGGTCATCTACAGCTGATTCTAAACAGCTGCTTAAGTGGTTATACAGGGCATTGGTGTACACGACTTTATAGGAGTCCATTCAAGGGGGATTTGAAACTTCTTATACCATCACTTAGTAGGAGGTGATTTGTCTTTGAAAAATTCTTAAGCTTTTTTGAGCTTGATGAGGTATCTGTTCATATAATTACAATGAACGAGACTGATTTATGGTCTGATCTTACCAGGGAGGGCATCATATTGGGGGTGCAGTGCTGTCCCATGTTTGTGAGTGCTGTGTCCAGGACATCCAGGGAATTTGAGCCTATTATGAGTGTGCTGATCCTAGCATTTGCATAGACAATGTCCAAGAACCTCTGAGCCAGCATGTTTGTGATTATGTATGTTTCCCAGTTGATGGTAGGATAAATAAAATCACCCATGAGTAAGATGTGCTGTATGGCAAGTAACTCCAGGTATGTGGTATTCTTTTCCTGTTTCATGGTGAGGGGCCTATACCTATGATGTGGTAGGAGGCTTTATCCTTAGTTATTTGGACATGCAATAGCTCAAGAAAGTCATACTGTTTGACCAGTCTTAAGGTGTATGTATCCTTAATGAAGATTGGGTACATCTTCTCCTTTGGTTCTTTCATGTTCATTTTGCAGTCTGAATGTATGGAAGGCATTGGAGCCTTGCATGTCCAGGATGCTTTCCGTACCTTTGAACCATGTCTCGATGACTGCACAGATGTCAGCATCTTCAAAAGTGAGGAGTGCTTCCAGGGAGTACAGTTTCTTGTTTATTTTTCTAGTATTAAGCAGTGGTACCTTGAGTTTATCTAGAGAGGATTTTGTTATACTGAAAGGTTGGTTATTTTGACACTGCCTAAAAAGGGCACAATGAGTGGTTCATGCCTTTGCCTGTATCCATAACCCTAGAGGAAACATGTGCAGCCCATCTCTGGCAAAGCAAAGTGGCCCATCTACCATATCTTCCTACTCTGACAAATATTGGATCCCCTTGGAGTGACACCAGAAACTAAGCCAATTGTTAGTCAACTTTTTTTTTTGTTTTGTGGCGTCATCTTTGGAGAAGGTAGAACATTGCTTAAGGCTAGGTTTATACCTGCCTGTGACACACAATCTCTGGGCTTATACCTGCCTGTGAGACAAAATCTGAGAGCTCAGTCACATATGTCTTCATATAGTCTAGTGAGGTATGTGTCATGTCTTTCACCCCCGCATTACTATGACAGAGTCATACCGGTATTTGTGGTTGAGTGACTTGAGCGATTGACTGATTTGACAGATCCTAGCACCTGACAGGCAGCTAACTGTATCCCACTTCTTATCCAGCCTGGTGAGGGGAACATCCTTGTCTCACAATGGAGTCGCCTATGACCAATACATTCGATTTTGTGGTGTTATGCCTTATGGGCGTATTTGTTGAGACACTGGTGTGTGTGTGTGTGTTTTTTTGCATTGTGTGTGTAAGTGGTTTCCGTTTGGGACTCCTATTATCTTTTGGTAAATTACTAGTGAGTACCTCTGAATATGTGGAGAATCCTCTGATCTTTTGGTAAGCTACTAGTGAGTACCTCTGCATATGTGGGGCTGTGTGTCATATCCTTATTTAGTGTGGAATGTGCATTTGTTCTGACAACCTGTTTGGCATTTGATTTGTCCGTATGTGAGAGTCTTGCCTGCCTCCAATTTCATAGTGTAACTTACATCTGTCACATAAAGTATCTGTTCCAGGAGTAATTAGTCATCAGTACACATGGGACAATTGCTACATTGCCTCAGGATGCCCATGTCTATTAGGCTGGCCAGAGAGATGATGAGGAACTGCCCATCTGTGACAACAGGCTCTTACTGTATGTTTTATATAAACTAAAATATTTTTTTCCATTTCCAAAGTTGATCAGAAGGCAGAAAAATAATCAAATTCATCAGTTTGGGGGGAAAAGGGGCAGCCCAGCCCTTGGGATGTCACTAAAATTCACGTGAACCTTTTTTTATATCGGTGTGCACCAGCATTACTTCCAGGTATTTAGAAGAATCACTGCTCAGATAACTCTTTCCTTTATCCACTCTGAAGACACAACTCATGAGCAAGGTCGTAGTTTTGTCCTCTTTTACAAAGTACCCACATGTTAGGCATAGAAAGTCTAGTTGTGTAAACTCTTGCCATAACAGTAGATGTCCTTCTCTTTACTGTTGTAGTATTCTTCATAGAGGGAATGTTCTGTCCAGTGCAGCCCAACACTCAACTAGTGTGAAAAAGCCTAAAAAAGATCTTGTATGTGCCGTATGTCACATTTTTGCTCACTGCACAGAACATAGGGCATAAAAGGGATGTATGGATGCAACTACCTAGAACTGAGTCAGCCCAAAAGAGAACAGTCAACATAGGACAAAAGGAGTCCATGCACATGCAGAAGGAAATAACACAGAACAAATGAGGAGATTGGAGGGAGGGAATGAATACTGCGACAGTGAAGAAGACATCTACTATTATGTTAAGATTTTGCACAACTGTACTATATGCCCTTCTGTGTATCACTGTTGCAATATTCTTCATAGAAGAGAGTAAAAAAATCTCAAGAAACAGAATGGGAGGTGGAAGGCTGAGAAGAGCCCTAAGAAATCCACATAAAACCTGCTTTGGTCCTAGAAACCATATCCAACTTGTGCTTAGTAAAGGTATGCACTGAAGACCAAGTAGCAGCTTCAAAGATGGAATTGGTGTCCAACCTTTTGAAGAAGGCACCAGAAGAGGCAATGGTCCTAGTGGGATGATTTCTAACAGAAGTAAACCGAAATTTGCCACGAAAAGAATAACAAAAGGAAATGGCCATTAGATATCCAGGAGGAGATGGATTGCTAAGAAACAGCTGAACCCAAAGACCTGGGATAAAAGGAAATGAAAAGCTGATCAGACTTATGAACAGTCCTAGTTTTATCCAAATAATACCTGAGCTGTCTGCAAATCCAAGGTATAAAGGACCCTCTCACTAGCAGACTGAGGAGAAGAGAAAAAAGAAGGGAGTTGTACTGACTGATTCAAGGACAAATCATTTATTTCCTTGGGTGTTGAAAAAAGATTTGTATGAAGGGACACCCTGTTTCTGTGAAAAAAACAAAAAAGGAAGAATGACCATAGGGGCCTGGAGCACAGAAATCCTTGGAGCACAATTAAGAGCCAGCAACAAAACAGTCTTCCAGGTACAATGTTGCAAAGAAGCAGAATCTCTAGCCTCAAAAGGAGCCAGAGTCAAATTTTTCCAAAACAAAATTAAGGTTCAAAAGTGGAGGAATGGGTTTTCTTGGAGGCCTAATATGCAAGATGCCTTTAAGAAATTGACCTTAAAATGAGAAGCCAAAGGAGGATTCAAGTGCAGACAAGCAGAAATGACTGACAAATGGGCTTACACAGAAGAATAGGTCAAGCCATATTGGAGCAACTCCCACAAATAGGAGAAGACCAGAGGGTCCCCCACTTAAAAGGGGTTCTGTTTACGAGCATGGCACCAGACCGAAAATCTTTTCCATTTGGATATATAAGACTTGCCAGTTGAGGGTCTCCTTGCCTGCTGTAAAACCCTGAGCACCTTATCAGAAAAGAGGTGCCTGAAAGGGATCAAAACCCTGTCACCCACAATGTCAGTTGCAGAGTGGACAAGTGGGGAAGGATGAGAGACCCCATGTCCTGTGTGAGGAGATCCAACTGGTGAGGTAACTTGTGATGATTGCCCCTGGCCAGATGCATTAAGAGAGGTAACCAGTGCTGACTGAGCTGAAAGGAAGTCACTAGCAAGATTTTTGGGTAGTCCAGCTGAATCTTCTGCAGGGCTCTTGGAAGTTGAGGAAGAGGAGAGGAAGCATAAAGAAACCTCCCCCTTGCAAGGAAAGGGTGTCCATCTTCCATGCCAGATGGCATGGCACTCTGGTACAGAAGAGAGGAAGCTGCTTGTTCAGAGGGGAGGCAAAATGGTCTATCCCAAAGAATACATCACAGATGGACAATGTCCAGAAACATGTCTCTGCGAAGCATCCATTCCTGAGCCTGTGTTTTGGACCTGCTCAGAAAGTCTGACACTAGACTGTCCTCTGAAGGAATGTAAACTGCCTGAAGAATTAACTGATAACTGACAGCCACCTCTCAAACCTGAAGCACCATCCTAATGAGGAGGTAAGATTCCCGCTTGTTGACATACCAGATCATTGTAGTGTTGTCTGTGTACACCTCCAAGGGGCCTGGTGAGAGAATATGGGGTGAAAAGCCTGAAGGGCCAGAATCAGAGCTCTCATCTCTTTGATGTTGATATGTTCTGACTTCTGATGTGGAGACCAGAGACCCTGAACTTTCAGGTGACCATGTGTAGAGGCATCAGTGAACATCTCTTGAGAAGGGACTGGAGGCTGAAAGGGATGGACTGGATTGAGAGTGAATTGTTGAATCCACCACTCTAATTTCTTCTTGTGACAGGAAAGGGGAGGTGCACTGAAATTCAGAGGGTGACTATGCTGTAGCCAGACTGGCTTGCGGTACCACTGAAGTTTCTGCATATGCAGTCTGGAAAGATGAAGTATTGGAATAGTAGAGGGCCTGAAGGAACTCTCTGGCTGGCATGGCAGGCAGAGGAAGAATAGACTAAAAGAAGACTGTCAATGACTATGCCTTTGGAGGTAGAAGAGAGGTCAACATTGGCACCGTCTGAATCCAGCATCCCAGATGCACATGATCCTGAGAGGGAGTCAGAACAGAATTTTGGAAGTTGATAGTAAACCCAAGAAGAGAGATGGTGAGCTGCAGATCCTGTAACAGTTGACTTGGAGAAAATGACAGAAGCAACAGGTCATTAGAATAAGGACAAATCAGAATGCCTTAGAGCCTGCAGAAGGCAATCACAGGAGCAAGGCATTTTGTGAATACTCTTGGGGCAGTAGAGTGGCCAAAGGACAAAGCAGAGAACTGAAAATGTGAGGAAGAGACAGAGAAATGTAAACATTTCCTGAAGAGATGGTGAATAGGGATATGAAGGTTAGCATCTTGTAGATTAAAGGACACCAGAACACCCAGGGGTAATGAAAGAGAAAACAATTTGAAGATAAGCATCCAAAAGGAAGGGATCTTGCGAAAGGTGTTGAGCTGGGAGAGATACATAACAGGCAAAAAGTGTCCTCCTTTTAAGTAACCTAGAACATTGTGGATTAAAACCCCCTTCCCCTTTGGGAAGAGGGAATAGGTTGAATGGTTCCTTGGTTCAACAGGAACCATAGAACCTCCAGGAAATTAGGAAATTGCTCAAGAGGAGGTTGAGGAATCGCTGAAAAAGGATGGAAAATTTCCATATTATGAAGTAATCTAGATGGATGATAGAACCCAAGAGACTGAAGTGATGAGACGCTAATTTGGAAGACAGAAGGAGAGCCAAAGGGACAAAGGAACCTGGTATAAAAGAAAGGTAGTATGAATTGTCAGACTAGCAGGCTTATCAGATAAAGGAGGCTTCTGGGTTCACAGAAATCTGAAAAGCCTTAGCAGAGGGGGTCTTCTTTCCACCCTTCCTGCTCTTAGAGGCCTGGTGGGGTTGCCTGTGAACAAAAACAGACCTAGAAGGATGATTCCTCTGGAACCTAGGGACATTAGAGACAAAAATATGTTTAAGGTCTTGCAAGTTTTGCCTTTCTATTGAAGCAGCAGCAGTCGCAAAAAGATGCATTATCTAAAAGAGCTGTGATGACCCTCCTCTGGGCCTCAATCCTTACTACTGACACTGGTGGGGAACATTCACTGTGAGAAAAATACACACATACAGTATTTTCAGATGCAGCTCTCTGCATCAAGTACAGTTTCCCTTATGAGCACACAGGAAATGCACACTCCAGTCCTAGGGATGGGCTTTCTCTCCATCCCCCAAATAAGACTCCCCACTAACCACTATAGAACAGAGTCCTTTGCTGGATATTCCAAACCAAGTCCTACACCAACCTCTCCGTGAAAGCAGTATCCCTATTCAAAGTAGCTGTCACACACACACACTGAGATTTGGTTTACACACACCTGGGAAAGACTGGCATAGCTTACCCATTCTAGCACCGCCACCCAGAGTAAAAGGTAGATTTAGTGCCACCTGAACCAGCTGCTTTAAGGCTCTTACCAGGGTACCCAATTACACTTGGTAAAATTAATACTTATACAAATGGTAGTGTTTAACTAATCAGCAAAACTTTCAATAACGTGGAACCACAGTGCCACTAAATAATGCAAGTGCTATCAGAGGTTAAGTATTTTCTAAAAGACAAGCCACAATGAAAGGTTCAGATATATTTAATAATAATGTAAAAAAACAGGAAAATACTGAATATCTATTTACAAGAAACACCAGAGTTTCAGTCACTGGAAATATAAACAAACACCACCAATGGAAAGACTCAGGCAGATACAGAAAAAAAATATTTAGCTAATCCCACTATATTTTTGAACTGACTGAAGAACTGCTGTTCCCTAATTACTTACTAAAGCAAGGCAAGATGAAAGTGGATAAGTGTCTTGTCAGGTCCGAAAACAGAGTCCACACACCACATCTCTCACTAGTATTCAAGTACAATTTCAGTGCTGGTTACAGAAAGACATCACATCCCATCACTTGACTGGTTCCCACACTACCCTCATTCGAAACGGAGCCAGGATCTGGCACTGTTTTGTCACAATACACGCATAGAAGTTTAGCTAAGGTTTAATGTTAAGTTGTCATTCTCACCTTCATTCTTGCCGGATGGGTTTGGAGCCGATCCTCGGCTCCGACTCTGCCTATACTATAGCTCGAGAGCTATTTTTTACCGGTTTGAGGCAGCCCTATATCCCACAATACCATGCGCTAACTCCCCAGATCTCGTTTGCCGCTTCACTGCGAGGTTGCGTTTTTACCGGCTCAGGTCAGTGTAAAACTTTTTTTCTTTTTGTGAGGACTTTTAAAATTTAAGGTTAGTTTTCCCTATCTGTTCATTATCTTACCCTTAAAAGCTTAACAGCTTTCGTTAAGCCCTCCCCCTTTAGTCAAATTGATAAACGGGCCTTCGGGCTTTAGTTTTTCTATAGTTATCCCTATAGTTTGCCCTTATTGAGTGGGTGTGTGTGTGTTTTCCTAGTCAGCCCTTTAACTTCTCCCCTTGTGTGAGTGTTTGAGTGAGTTGTATGTGCTGACTGTGTTAGATTGTTAGTGTCCACTATAATGTCCAAAGACACTAAAGTCTCAGGATTCAAGAAGTGTGACTTGTGCTGCCAGAAGATGTCTCTGACAGACTGTCACACTTCTTGCGTTTATTGCCTGGGACCCTTGCACCTGCAGGACTCTTGTTCCGTTTGTCACTGATTTAGTCCAAGCGTCCTGCAGGAGCGCCGCAATAAGCTAATTTTGAGGGGCTTATTGAAACCTGATGACTC
The DNA here is from genome assembly GCF_019279795.1 of Protopterus annectens. Classification (NCBI taxonomy): domain Eukaryota; kingdom Metazoa; phylum Chordata; order Ceratodontiformes; family Protopteridae; genus Protopterus; species Protopterus annectens. The sequence goes on along the minus strand of NC_056732.1, from coordinate 711,210,042 downwards.
CCCATCTAAGTCTGGCTCAGGGAAGTCGTCCAAGCCCGCCAAACCCTCGGCTCCAGTTCTTGAGTTGGCTGGCGGAACCGAAAGTGCTCCGACATCGGCTCCAGTTGGATCCGATGCGAGCAAGACTTTGCCCACTCTGAAACCTGTATCGGAGCCGACAGCGTGCATGCGCTCTAGGTCACCCTCCATAGAGTCCATTCATTCGGCTCCAGGATCGCCCTTACTGTCGGAGCAGAGTCATAGGACTCATTCCTCCAGGCCATCCAGGCTGTCCGACCATGACATTGAGAGGGTGGTCAGTAGACTCCTCAAGTCTCAGGCACTGGCCCAAATACCCCTCTCGGAGCATCGGCGCTGGTTAGTTCAGCCCCGACATCATTCTCGGAGCCTTCTCTGTCGGCGCCGGAAGCGGTCCTGGTATCCTCGGAGCCAGGACTTTCTTCTGTGCCTGATAGGGGAGCCTTTGAGGTGATGAGGAGCGTGCTGGATCCGGTGTCCGCTCCAAGGTTGGTTCCTTCAGCTCCTCCCTCTACAGTGCCTGTTACGGTCTCTGGTCATCCTCTGGCAATTGATAGCAGAGATCCAAAGCGTAGGGTACCCACTTTGGGTGTCTCTTCTTCGTCCGAGGCCTCCCCTGAAGCTTCAGGGGAACTCCCTAGGAAAAGAAAGTGCAAGAGGAAGCACATAGACTCTCCCGAGTCTATCACTTTGGACACCGACTTGGATGAGTCGGAGGGTTCCCCGAGATCCCCCTCTGAGGATGTCTCCTTTTCAGACATCCTAGAGATCCTGAAATAGAGGGGGAATTGGTCCACCCTCAAACCCTCCGAGGACGAGTCTGTTTACCTTGACGCTTTTGGGTCTCGCCCTTCCACCTCCTGGGTATCCCCTCCTTTCGACCCACTGATGGAAGTAGTGGCCAGAAAGGCGTGGGCAGCTCCTGAATCGATGGAACCTACTCCTAGGAGGCCTTCTAAATTTATTTCTGCTCCAGTAGACAAACCATTTCTGACCAAAGGTGTATCGGTAGATGCTATGTTGGTAGCAGCCGCCACTAAGAAGGAATTAGCTGATCCTTCTGTACCTGTTCATCCTCCTAATAAAGAGTCCAGGACTATGGACAGGTACGGTAAGTGGACATTTGCTTCAGCGAATTTTGCCATGCGGTCGCTGAACTATTTATGTCATTTCACCCGCCTTCAGAGAGATTTGGTCAAAGAACTGGGTGAAACCATACAGGATCCTTCTGCTGCGGGGTATCAGGACAAGATTAACTCCCAGCTGGCTACCCTGAATTCCATTGCCAACTCCTCCATGCGGCTTATCTCTTATGCAGCCGATGGAGCGAGTAGGGCCGCAGGCACAGGTGTTGCGTTAAGACGTCACGCCTGGATGCAACTCTGTAATTTTGCTGATCCCTTCAAGGTGTCCTTCACCAACACTCCCTTTGATGGTTCAGAGTTGTTTGGACCTCAGGTGAAGAATACCCTCACCAGGTGCGAGCAAGATGCTAAGACTCTCTCTGCCGTGGGAGTCCACTTTTCCACACCATCTAGACCATATCCTAAAGGTCAGAAGGGTGGAAAGATGTGGTTCCACAAACCACAGGGAGTCGCGCCTGCTGCACGTGGTGAACTTCCCCCCAGAGGCAGAGGGGGGAACAATAATAGACGCTGCCCCAGGGGCAGAGGGGGTCCACAGAACCAGGGTTCCAGGGAATCCTTCTCTGACTAACCCTTTCAGCATCCCTGAGAAGCTGCCCAACTGTCCACCTTTCGGAGGCAGTCGGGGGAAGATTATCTCTGTACCCGGAAGCCTGGCAATCTCTCTCTCAAGACAAATGGGTACAGTCGATCATATCCGAGGGTTACAAAATCCCCTTCATTTCCCCTCCGATCCAACCGCCAAGACCCCTCCCAGACATACCACCCGGACAAAGGGGTCAGGCACAGCTAGAGATAAAAAAGCTATTAGAAAAAAAAAGAGTCATCCAGGCAGTCCCAGCAGACCAGCTAGGATCCGGAATCTACTCCAGGTTCTTTTTGGTACCAAAAAAGACAGGAGACTGGAGACCCATTTTGGACCTCAGCAGACTGAACAAGTCTGTGGAGAAGACAAAATTTCGGATGGTAACGCTGCAGTCCATTCTGCCCTTCTTGGGCAGAGACAACTGGATGTGCTCGTTAGACCTTCAGGATGCGTACTATCATGTAAAGATACACAGGTGCTCCAGGAGGTTTCTCCGCTTCTGGCTGGGAGCCAGTCATTACCAATTCAGAGCCCTGCCCTTTGGTCTCACCACAGCCCCCCAGGTTTTCACCAAATGTTTGGCAGTGGTCACGGCTCACCTGAGACAAAAAGGATTCCAGGTGTTTCCATATTTAGACGACTAGCTCATTACCACTACCACCAAGCAGCATCTTATCATAGCCAGGGATTACACCATTCACATTTGCAACAAACTAGGTATTTCCATAAATTTCGCAAAATCCTCCTTGTATGTATAAACTTCATAGGCGCCGTGTTAAACACCACAGAAATGTCTGCAACATTACCACCTCAGAGAGTGACAGACATACGGTGGAATGTTCACTTTCTGTTTCAGTCCAACAGAATTCAAGTCAAGTTAGTACTGAAAACATTAGGCCTCATGGCAGCGGTGATTCTCCTTCTCCCCTTAGCCCGCTTCCACATGAAAATTCTCCAGTGGATGCTTTTTTCTCAGTGGTCCTTTCAACAGCTCCCAATGACTCACAACATTTTGATAACCCCAACTTGCAAAAAACACCTCTCCTGGTGGATGGTCTCCCCTCAACTTCTTCAGGGCAGACCCTTTGTTCTTCCCCCTCCAGTTGCCACGGTGACAACGGATGCCTCCCTGATCAGGTGGGGGGGCATTATCAGGGCAGGACTGTCCAGGGCACATGGCAACAATTAGAATGCCACCTGCACATAAATGTCCTGGAGATGAGAGCAGTGCTTTTATCATTGCAAGCCCTTCAGGACTCTCTTCCCACTGGGACTATAGCAGTTCAAATGGACAATATGTCTGTAGTGTGGTACATAAACAAGCAGGGCGGAACAAAGTCTGACCCCCTATGTCGAGAAGCACTCAGAGTTTGGCAGTGGGCGATCTCCTCTCAACGGTTTCTGATAGCAACGCACATCCCCGGGAGGTCCAACATCATAGCGGACAGACTGAGCAGAACAATTCTCATGCCTCACGAGTGGTCTCTAAATCAGGCGGTAGCAGAGAGAATTTTCCAGAAGTGGGGCCAGCCTTGCTGCGACCTTTTTGCAACACCTCAAAACAGCAAGTGCCTCGACTTCTTCACACTCTTCCCTCTACCAGGCCATCCCCCCAGAGACACTCTTGTCCACGATTGGCCTCGGGGTCTTCTATACGCTTTTCCCCCTTTTCCACTGATTCCGCAGTTAATTCAGAAAGCAACCGCATTGAGATCCAAGATGATCCTCATTGCTCCGTACTGGCCACGACAAGTATGGTTTCAGTTCCTGCACCGTTATCTACTGGAGCAGCCCTGGCATCTGGAACCATTTCCATACATTTTGACCCATCTGACGGGCAAGCTGCACCAGTCTCTTCAGTCCCTCAACCTCACAGCTTGGTTGCTCCACTTCCAACCATAGCCAGGCTTCCCTTTATTTCTCTTCCTGTCCGTGATATCATTCTTGCCTCCCATAAGTCCAATACTAGGAAGACTTATGCGAGTAAATGGAAGCGTTTTTCGTTCTTGGCAGAAGCTAGGTCCTTAGATCCTTTTAATGCACCAATTCATAAAGTTCTAGATTTTCTGGCGGAGCTTTTTCATTCAGGGTCGTCGTCGGCCACTATCAGAGTACAACTAGCGGCCATTGCCAATTTTCATGTAGGGCTCTCGGAAACCAATATTATGTCCCATAAACTCTGTAAAGCTTTCCTCAAGGGCATCTTCTTGCTCAGACCTCCCATTAAGGATCCTCCTCCACAATGGGATCTAAATTTGGTGTTAACTTCATTAATTCTCCCTCCCTCCCTTTGAGCCTGCAGCTTCTTGTTCCCTCAAGCTTCTCTCTTGGAAAACTCTGTTTTTGGTGGCTATAACATCTGCTAGAAGGGTGTCAGAACTTCAGGCCTTGTCTGTCCATCCCCCTTATTTGGTTTTTCATAAAGACAGGGTAGCTCTCAGAACGAAAGTTTCTTCTGAATCAAATCTGAACCACACTATTGACTTGCCTGTTTTCTTCCCAAATTATTCAAACAGGGCTGAACAGAAACTACATTCCTTGGATGTTCATCAACTGCGGTATTATCTAGACAGGACAAAACAATTCAGAAAGTCAGAACAGCTCTTCCTCACTTATGCTGAAGGAAAGAAAGGACTTCCAGTATCAAAGGTAACTCTTTCCAGATGGTTAGCATCCATCATTACCTTTGTCTACGAGTTAAGACACAAACAACTTCCTTCAAGACCTAAGGCTCATTCAACCAGGGCACTATCAACCTCAACAGCCTTTCAAGCAAGGTTGCCATTAGATGCCATTTGTGCAGCAGCTACATGGGCTCTCAACATACTTTTATTACCCATTACAAACTTGATATAGCCTTCAGAAATAGAGCTGACTTTGGTTCCACCGTACTCAGGAGTCTGTTCCATTGAGCCACCCAGGACCAAGGTGCTAGGGACGCTATCCCATCCAGCAAGAATGAAGGTGAGAATGACAACTTAACATTAAGAAGTTATGTACCTACCATAACGTTCCATGTTAGTTGTCTTCTTCTCGCCTTCTTTCTTGCGTCCCTCCCTCCTGCCCCCTAGCCTGGACAGACTTGAAGGTCTCTGAGTCCTTTTCTTTCATAACATAGTTATTCAGGGTTACCCGTATCATGAGTGTTACCAGCAGGGAGACAGTATTTTTATATAATGGCTTATTTTTTGGTAACAATAAAACTATACTATGTGTTAGCTGTCAACAAGATCTGGGGAGTTAGCGCATGGTATTGTGGGATATAGGGCTGCCTCGAGCCGGTAAAAATAGCTCTCAAGCTATAGTATAGGCCAAGTCGGAGCCGAGGATCGGCTCCGAACCCATTCAGCAAGAAAGAAGGCAAGAAGACGACAACTAACATGGAACGTTATGGTAGGTACATAACTTCTTATTACAGCATCTGGAAACTCTAAAACAATTCCAACACTTCTGGCCTTCCTGCAGAAACTAAGAAGCCATTTTCTGGCACCCCAGGGTAGCAATTAGTTCACCACTAAGGACAACAGAGCAGAATCCCAGCCCAGGCTTTTCAGAGACATTGCATCTCTGGCTGCATTCCAGATGTGTGAGAGAAAATCTTTATGGCCTAAACCAAGTCATTTAATTTCAGGTATTTTTATTAAGGTTAGCTGGGTGGCTGAGCTTAACCCCTTCCTTTCAGTATGCTCTGTTAAAATATATACATTTCACCAGTTACAATACAGTTTGATATACGTGTATATTTATTTTCTGTCCAACAGGACCCATTGTTGATACATTTTTAACACAAGCAACTTTACGGAAACATTTTAACGTAAGCATCTGTACAAATTAGTTTGATATTCAAATGATGATTCTTTACAAACCTCCAGCTAGCTATGCTGGTATATGTTACACATACACTGCCATATTCCCCTTGGCACAGCTGGCACTACCTCACATTATCACATCTCTCCCCCACTTTGAAGACTCAGGCTAGTATTTCATGTGACACTAGAGGAACATTGCTTGAGAGAAATGAGCCTGCCTGGGAACACATTATCCCATACCCTGTCTTGAGAGCCCATCTGCATTGGCATTGCAGACCCCACTACTGTGCTGCACTGTCATGTGATATGCCTGCAACCCTAGGCACCACCTTAATAACTTGACATTTAGCTGGCTAGCTCAATGTCGCCATATTAAGGGATTGTGGTGTGTAATCACACTGAATTTCCTTCCATACAGATAGGGCTGAAGTTTTTGCATAGCCCATTCTATGACTAGACATTCTTTTTCTACAGCTGAATAACATTCCTCCCTGGTTTGGAGTCTATGGCCAAGATATACAACGGGGCTGTCTTTTCCCTCCAAAAAAACCTGCCTGAGTACAGCCCCTACCCCATGGTTTGAAGCGTCCACCTACACAAATTATTTGCTGTAATCTGGACTAACGCACAGGGGGTCTTCCCGTAGCCCCCTTTAAGATTTTTGGAATGCCTGCTTGCATGCTGGGCTCTACACAACCTTATCTTGGTCTGTTTTTCCTCATCTGGTCTCTGAAGGGATGAGCTATTGTACTATATTTGGGAACACACTTTCTACAGTACCCCGCTGTCCTCAAGAATTCTCTCATCTGCTTTTTGGTAACAGGGGAAGGCCATGCCTGAATAACTTCTACTTTGGCAGGTTCTGGCCTGATCTTACCACTCCTCACTCTATGTCCCAGGTAGGAGACCTCTGCCATACCCACCTAATACTTACTGGGCTTAATGGTCCACCTGGCCTTTTGCGCATCCCCTGTGAAATCAGTGCTCTCAGTATACCTGTTCAAAGTAACTTGTCTCACACATACACACTCTTGAGATTTGGTTTTCACATGCACACACGCACACATGAAAAGCTGGCACAGCTTAACTGCTCTGCCACCTCCACCCAGACTATAAGGTAGATTTACTGCCACCAGAACACTCAAAGCAAGCTACTTTAAGGCTCTTACCAGGGTGCCCAATTACAGTTAGTGCAGTTAATACTTGTATAATAGAAAGAAACTGACATCTTAAGAAGAGGCAACTTAACAGAGGAAGAATACCCTCCACAGCTTGAACAAGTAAATCTGATGTCTTGTAAAATCCAAAAACAAAAATACTAATTCACCAAGTGTCGCAACAACCGAGCAGATGGACCACTCAAAACATAAAATCAATACACTTATTAACATAAAATAACTAAATAGATGCATATACACCTGATGAAGCTAATGTAGTGAAAGCACTTGTGTTTTGTGAATATACACCTGATGAAGCTAATGTAGTGAAAGCACTTGTTTTGTGCACATACAGTAAAGTTTCTGAACTGGATACCATGGTCTTGTCAGTTTCTTTTTGGATTTATGGACAAAACATTACTCGTTATCCTCTTTGGCAAAGAAGTAGCCCTTGCTAATTATGCTATAGATAGCACCCCCTCTAAGCTCAAACCTAATGGTGAGAGACGGGAGCACAGGTCGATAGCAATCTAAACTTCAATCACCATGTTTCCATAGTGATGAGGAAAGCCTTTTGTATTGTGCATCTCATCCAAGACTAAGGAGGTTATAATGAGGAGAAAACAGCTGAGTCAAATCTCCACGGCTGGGTAAAATCCACTTTAATGATAAAAACCCTCCAGAGAAGTAAGCGCTTTCATGATCACAATGACTGCTTCATCAGACTAAGCACATTCAAAAGTGCACTTGCTTTTAAAAATATGCTTCAATTAATCACTTATACAATCAAACATCTTCTCTACAAAAATCTATAAAAAGCTGTAAAAACTAGAAATATGAACTCATTCACCATGAAGTACATAAAATACATAAAAAAAATATTAGTGTCTCAATGTCCTGGCTTTAAGGAAGGGTTTCAAGGAAACCGCTTCATTAATACCAGGTAGTGTATGCACATTTAATCTGAGAATCCATCTCTGTTCTGCAACCTCCGTCCGATTGAGTACAAAGCTCCCTTCTGTTTGTACCTCACCAGATGGAGCAGTTTTGACTTCAATCAGGATTCACTTCCCAAATGCTAATGAGAGCAGAGCTCTTGGCAGATTTTGGAAAAAATATACATTGCAGCTACCCTATTTTTTAGAACTTTACAATGCCAGTCCTGTATACCTTACCAAAAGACCTTATTGGAGCAGATGTGGACCAAGGTAGAAGGGATCAAAGATAAAGACCTAAAAACAGGAGTTGCTGGAAATTTGTTTCTGTCTTACCAGGCTGCCAAACACGCAAAGAAATGTGGTTATGATGCTGCAGATGCATCTTGTAGGGCAACAGTCATGCAGTCAGTTATAAGGAGACATGCCTGAAGACTTCACCTCTTCCAGACAGTGTGAAGTCAAGGATCCTTAATGCACTTTTATGTAAGGATTTCTTCTTCAGACCCTCTGAACAGGAAGTGTAGAAGAAACTGGAGGAGGAGTAGAACTATCTAATCTGCCACATTGGATAGAGAGGTGGATGTTAGGGATTCTACAAGAGAGAGACCGTTTACACTTTCTAGAAAGACCACCGCTTTTAGGTATTTCATCAGTTCCCTTGAACCAGATTCAACTAATATGTCAGGTGATCAAAGATATGATAGACTTGGGGCCTGTAAAGAGAGTATCCTTGGTGGAGGAACATAAAGGGTTTTATTTTGTACCGATGTCCTTCAAGAATGCAACTGCAGTCCTGACATATGGGTTGTCCTGCCTCAGGCAGCCCTTTGGTCGGCCGGATTCCAAAGTCCAGGTCCGGCGTTGGCCGATGTCGCCCACTCCCCGACGTCAGAGCGGCTGGGGTATAAAGGCATCCGCCGACGCCATCTTCTTCAGTCTTTCTTGCCGCGCGGTGCCCGAAGCAGAAGCAGTTTGCAAATGCCGGTCGGTCAGCTTCTGTGTTTTCAGTTACCGAAGTCATCAAAAAGCTAAGTACCCCGTTGGGGAACATTTTTCTTGCCTCAGCCGATGTCAGAAAAAATTGAAAAGGTTAATAATTGTTTGTCTTGTGGTAAACAAATACCTCATAAGGACTTCCACTCTTACTACCTTCCCTGCCTGGGCCCAGACCTCGACGTCTCAGCCTGTGTGCTGCCTGTGCTTGCTTTAATAAGCGCACACTCAGGCGCCGGGCAGAATTTGCCGAAGACTTTTTTGGCCAAAATTACTCTTATATCATGCCGTCGGAACAACCGACAGCACATATTTCCAAAAAGCGTAAGGACCGGGACCGACATCCTCGGCCCGTGTCGTCCACCGATACCTCGCCTAAGCCTACCGCGAGTGCATCGGCCTCTTCGGAGGCGGTAATTCAACTGCTCCAGGCCGACGACACCACTTTACCGTGTACTTTGGTCCCGGAGGTTACCCCGGTGCCAGTTGTTGATTTTCCTCCCGAAACCGAAGCTCTAGAATTACCTGACACCATACCAGTGGATAAAGTTACTCCTGCACGTGGGGCAGCTAGGCCTCCAGTCTCTATGTCCATCAAGGCCTACACACGTGCCAAGGCTGCCAGCCAGGCTAAGGCCCATCCTCCTAAAACTATTTCCCAGAGCCTTTCTCCTGATAAACAAATCATGACCCTAGCTGCAGTTCTAATCTCTCTAATCAGAGGTTCTCAGTCGCACCCAGACAGAGGTTCTCAGCCTCCTGCAGATAAAAGGCCTAGGACAGAACAGCCAGATACCCTCTCTTCAGATGAAGCCTCTAGGGATTCTGAGCACTCAGATACCCAGGAAGAATCCTTCCAGGCCTACGAGGACTCTGATGCTGAGGAATCTATCCCTTCTGCCTCTCCTCCAGAGGATATTTCTTTCAGAGAAGTTCTCCACTTCATGAGAGAACATTTTCAGTGGCAGGGCCAGGAATTTTCTGACTCCAGGAAAAGGCTACGTACCTTCCTCAAGTTACCCCAGCACAGGCCATTAGCTATTCCTCCAGTGTTGGATGTCTTGGATGATGTATACTCAGACTCCAGTGCTTCCCCTGATTCTCTCCCTCCTGCTCCTGTCAAGCCAGACAGATATTACAGGGTTCCTGAAACTCACAAGCATCTCTTTAAGGCCCACTCTGTGGATCTAGAAACTATTTCTCAGGGGCCCAAAGGAGTGGCTACTTCCTCGGCCAAAAAACCCTTGCCCGCAGACAGGGAATCAAGGTCCCTTGAGAGATGGGGCAAAAAAGTTTATACCTCTTCCACCCTTGCCATGAGGTCACTTAACTGTCTTTTTCATATGTTTCAGTACCAGGATTACTTAATGGATGATTTGCAGAAAAAGCTAGCCTCTCCTGAGCCTATAGATAGAAAGGCATTGCAGGACTTGGTTCATAACACTCAGCAGGTTAGCAATCATTTTCTTCAGTGTGGTTATGATGCATTGGAAGCTTCATGTAGGTCAGCTATGACAGGGGCTGTTATACGTAGACATGCTTGGCTGAAAGAACAGCCACTGCCAGACCATGTTAAAGTAAAGCTCCTAGATGCACCTCTGGAAAAACAGAAGCTTTTTGGTGCTAATGCACAGGATGTGTTGAAGTCTATTGAGGAAAAGGCTAAATCAGTACAGACAGTCAAGGATTTCCTCCAGGTTCAGCCACCTAGATTCAGCAGGAATTGGCCTTCAAAGAATTGGTCCTTTCCAGACACTGACAAGTTTCAAAGGGGAAAAAACAGGCATGCTCGAGGTAGAAGGCAATACCGAGGCTCTTACAGGGGCCGCCAATGGCAACCTCCAAATTAGAGAAGTGGCGCAGGGAGCTCAGCTGAACCACAGGGACAATCACAATGACTTGACTTTCACTCCGCCGACCAAGGCTCAAAGAGAAGCTCCTCTAGGCGGAAAATTATCCTTATTCTCAAAGAACTGGCACATTTTAACCAAGGACAAATGGATTCTGGACATAGTAGACCAAGGTTACAGGTTCCACTTCCATACCTTACCAACGAGACAAGGCATGCCAAACCTGCCACAAAATCAAAGGGTAGAGGCACTCATACAAGTTTCAAAGCTGTTACAAATAAAAGCAATAGAAAAGGTTCCTCCTCAGGAACAAGGCCAGGGATTCTATTCAAGACTGTTCCTTGTTCCAAGAAAAGAAAAGCAATGGAGACCTATACTGGATTTGTCCGCTCTAAACACTTTTCTCATTGTGCCAAAATTCAAAATGCTGACTTTACAGCAACTCCTTCCCATGCTGGGCAAGGGGTCTTGGCTGGTTACTCTGGACCTCAAGGAGGCATACCTGCATGTCCCAATCAGACACAGTTGCAGAAGATACCTCAGATTTCTTGCAGGAACAGAGCATTATCAATTCTCAGCATTGCCGTTTGGCTTATCTACTGCGCCCAGAGTATTCACGAAATGCCTGGCATCAGTAGTTGCACATTGCAGGCTCCAGGGGATTCAAATATACCCTTACCTGGACGACTGCCTTATACAAGTGGACAACAAACAAACCTTGATAAGACACTTGGATTATGTCATTCAATTACTACAGGCTTTGGGATACACAGTCAACATTCAAAAATCAAGAATACTGCCATCCCAACAGATTATTTTTCTAGGAGCCAAATTGGACACACAATCACAAATGGCTTTCCTCACGGAGGAGAAACAAGAACATTTACCAGATTACTTCAAAAGCCTAGCAAAGCTCACCCAGCTGACTGCAAGGAAAATCCTGCAGGCCCTGGGGTTCATGGCATCTTGCATTCTTCTGGTACCTCTGGCAAGACTTCACATGAGAAAGCTACAATGGTACCTAAAAAGCTTATGGTCTCAACACAGCCAAAATCTAGAAGACGTAATACCACTCATTCCATGCCTGCAAAGGGAATTTTTGTGGTGGGCTCAAGCAAGTCATTTAAACAAGGGCATGTCTTTCAACAAACCTCTAGCAAGTCAAACCATTACAACAGATGCCTCAGATCATGGATGGGGGGCGCACATGGAGGGCATATGCATTCAAGGGCAATGGACTCCCAGGGAAATACATCTGCACATAAATCAAAAAGAGATGTTGGCAGTGATACATGCAATCGAGGCCTTCGGGAAATCCCTCCAACAAGGTCATCTGCTAATAAGGACAGACAACGCCACTGTCATGTGGTATATAAACAAGCAGGGAGGCACTCACTCTTACCCCTTCTGCAGACTAACAATGACTCTTTGGGAAAAGTCCCTGAAACTGAACATCCACTTGCAATCCCAGTTTGTTCCAGGCAAAGACAATGTTCTGGCGGACAGGCTGAGCAGAAATTTCTTGGATCCGCACGAATGGATGCTGCATCCACACATTTTCTCACAAATAACAAGTGCATGAGGAAGACCGGACATAGATCTCTTTGCTTCTCACCTCAATCATCACCTGGAGAAGTTCTGTTCAAGGATGCACCATCCTCTAGCCTGGAGAACGGATACCCTCTCCTTCAGCTGGAATTCCCTAACAATTTATGCATTCCCTCCTCTACCATTACTGACCAAGGTGTTACTGAAGATCAAAGCAGAACAACCAAAAGGAATTTTGATAGCTCCAGACTGGCCAAGGCAGCACTGGTATCCATTGCTACTGAGCATAACTCACACCAAACCGTGGCCCTTGCCTCAAGGGCCTCTGCTTCTAACACAGCACAATTACAGGACTGTTCATCAGAACCTGCAAACATTGCAGTTGACAGCTTGGAGGGTTCCATGACTTTCACCCATGCCTCTCTTTCCGAAAAAGTACAAAAAATCTTGCTGGAAGCACGCAGACCTTCCACCAGAAAAACCTATTCAGCCAAGTGGAAGAGATTCATCATCTGGAATGCCAACAAGGGTCAGGATGCATCAGTAATGAGCATACCACAGATATTAGAATACTTGGCAGAAATATTTCATAGTGGCCTCTCATATTCTTCCATAAAAATTCACGCTTCAGCAATCTCAGCAAAATACAACTGTGATCCACCTGTGTTTTCACATCCCTTGCTAAGACAGTTTCTAAGAGGGATAAAGAATATTAAACCTCCCAGAAAACCACCAGTACCTGCATGGGACCTCAATTTCATCTTGGAAAAATTAACTCTTCCTCCTTTTGAACCAGCAGCATCTTCAGAAATGCAATTTCTTTCCTGGAAAACGGTTTTCCTGTTGGCAGTTACCTCAGCAAGAAGAGTCTCAGAGATACAGGCCCTGATGGCAGTACCTCCCTTTCTCATTTTTCATCAGGACAGAGTTTCTCTAAGAACCAATCCTTCATTCATGCCAAAAGTGATATCCAGGGTGTCTCTAAATCAAGCAATTCACCTGCCTACCTTCTTTCCCAACCCTCAAAATAAGGGGGAAAAGCTGCTGCACACTTTGGACATACACAGACAATTACGCTACTACTTGGACAGAACAAAGACCACCAGAAAGTCTGACCAACTATTTGTAGCCTATGCTGCTGGAGTGCAAGGAAAGGCAATCTCCAAACAAACAATTTCAAAATGGATTGGACATTGCATCAGATTCTGTTACTCTTTCCATGGAAAAGGTGTGCCAGCCAATATTAGGCCACACTCCACCACAGCTATAGCCACATCCACAGCCTTTCTAAGAGGAGTGGCTACAAAGGACATTCTAGAGGCTGCTACATGGAGCTCCATGCATACATTTACCAAACACTACAACCTGCCTTTATACTCCAGATCCCGAGCAGGCTTTGCTTCGGCAGTCCTGCAGGGCATTTTAGCTACACCATCCCTTTCTTAGATCCTACCACCCCCAGCTTGGCTATGGTATTCAACCCATATATCAGGACTGCAGTTGCATTCTTGAAGGACATAGTACAATTTTGTACCTACCATAAATGTAGATGTCCGATAGATATGCAACTGCAGTCAGGTTTTCCCTCCCTCCTACCCCTCTGCAATTTTCCTTTTGGGTCCATTCCCACTTTCCTCTATTAGCTGGGGATATTTGTTATGGTGTATCTGTTTATTACTGTTGTGCATGTCTGGAATTTTTTATCCATTCATCAAATTTAGCCTTCTTTGGAGGGCACCTGGCATCTGGGGCAAGAAACACTGAAGAAGATGGCGTCGGCGGATGCCTTTATACCCCAGCCGCTCTGACGTCGGGGAGTGGGCGACATCGGCCGACGCTGGACCCGGACTTTGGAATCCGGCCGACCGAAGGGCTGCCTGAGGCAGGACAACCCATATGTCAGGACTGCAGTTGCATATCTATCGGACATCTACATTTATGGTAGGTACAAAACTGTACTTTCCTGGTACCAAGAAAAGAGGGTAGGCAGAGACTCATTTTGGACCACTCCCAGCTAAGCTAATTTCTGAAAAGTGACAAAGCTCAGGATACTCACCTTTCCTTGCCAAGACGTGTAACTTTGATTTTGCAAGGAGCATTCATAGCAACCCTGAACTTAAAGGATTTATACCTTCACATCTTCATATGCAAAATGCCATAAACAATTTGTAATGTTTGCAGCATGTGTGGACACTATTCTAAATTCATAGCCTTGCCCTTTGGCTTGTCTTCTGCATCCAGACTAGTCACAAAATGTCCGACTCCAGTTATAACTTTCTACAGGGCAAAGGGCATTCAAATGTTTCCCAACCTAGATTGAATTGTTCTAGCAGAGACTACCAGGGTGCCTTGAATGTTTTGAATTTCACCCTAAAATACTTTGCTGTCCTGGGACTAACAGTAAACTGGGTGATTTCTTCCCGGTTTCCCTCTCAGACAATGACATTCCTGGGAGCAAGCCTGTACACAGTTCAGTGCATGGCCTTCCTTCCACCGATACAGCAAGTGATGCATCTAGACCTATTTGCCCAGTGCTCACAGAATTAAAAGATCAAAGTATTGGAGTGCCTGACATTGTTAGTGCACATAGCAGTATGCATGCAATCTAATAGTTCCATGGGCCCACTTTCATATGAGGAAGCTTTGGTGGTACTTAAGAAGCTATGAAGACAGCATTTCCATCTTGGAAACCATTATTCCCCTGTTTCCATGCATCAAAAAGCCATCTCATGTTGTGCTCAGATTTGTGTACTGCACAAACGAATGTCCTTCAGGGAAATGAAACCTATTATGACTGACAACAGCCTTCTCAGACATGACTTGGGAAGCCCATGTAAGGGGTCTCTAGGTACAAGTGCCTTGACAATGCAACATGAGGAGATAATACAAAAAAGACACAACAGAGTTAATTCCAGACCTCAAACCCTTTCTCCTTACTATGCAAGTGGGAATTCAAGTGCAAGCAGGCAGAACAGTGATGTGGTACATGCAGACTAGTCACGCAGGCATGGGACACTGCAGTGCAGAAGGGGATTTCTGTAACTGATATACAGTCCTTCAGGCCAAACTTTGATGATAAGCAATCTGAGCAGAATACATGCAAATCTATATGAATGGATACTATACACTGTAACCAGCAAGTGGAGTTGGGGTGTGCTGTACAAGATCTATTCACCTTTCATCTGGAAAGGCAGCTGAGACAGTTTTGCTCAAGGACAGCAAATTCAGGAGCCTAGATAACAGATGCCTTCACCCTGGATCTAAATCTGTTTCTATATGCTTTTCCTCCCTTGATCCCCAGGGTCTTGACAAAAGTGCAGGAGGAGAGACCAAAGGTGACCCTCATAGCTCTCTTTTGGGGAAGGCAGCACTGGTCCCCTCTCCTATTCAACATGAAAATAAGAAAACATGATGTTCTGCGTCAGGAAATGGATCTTCTAATTCAAAACAAGGCACCTCTGCTAAAATCCAGTCTGGACTCACTGAGGCTGACAGCCTGGATGAACTCACACTAATCCCAGGCAAGCACAAATATTTAGAGGATGTGCTAGGAAGACTAGTGCAAGAAAATCATACCTAGAAAAATGGAAGAGGTTCTGATAACACTCTAGGGATATAGACCCCAAAATGGTTAAGGTGGCATTGGTCCTGGAATCCCAATTATACCTCTACAAATCTGGCTTAGTTTACATATCTATAAATGTTCTTGTGTCTGCTACTTTAGCTTGCCTATCCATGGACCCTTTTTTACTTTAGGACTTCTGTTATATAATAATTTAGGAGAGTGATTCATCTTGGGCCTCCCAAGAGTCTAATGGCTCCATCATGGGGCTTCATTTGGGTCTGTCAAAAAAATCAAACAAACTGTCAAGACCATATCATCGACAGTTCAGTCTGTCAAACCATCCTGACTGAGATCCTGTTACAGTAGGGACTATGAAATTTTCCCTTTTCTCCACTGTAGTGCAATCTCTCAGTTGGTATATATAATTAGCAGGGGGTATGGGGGTTGCAGGGGTTCTTTCCCCCTGCAAAAGCATTGTTTTTGTTGTATGAGGTTGTTTGGCTTTGATTTTTTTTCCGATGGCCTAAATTATCCATCATATGATCTCAAACATAGGTTTCAACAATGTGTCTGTTCGATCTTTTGACATAGACCCAGATCATTCACCTCCTGGTGTTTTTCCCCCCAAACCCTAGAATTCAATAGAGTGCACTCTACATTCCCCGAGTGTGAACAGACAGCTGAGATTTTATTTACAGGTGGTTGCCATAATGGCTAATGTGATTACCTCACAGACAAGAAGTATGGGGTTTAATTCTCACTAAAGGAAATTGGCTAGGCTTAAAATGGTCTGCAAGGGCAGCTAGCTTAGTACTTGGTTAAGAACATATGAAAAGAATTCAGAAAAACTAGACATCTGTTTTTCTGCTTTGCAAATAGGAAAGAATGAAAACCTGTAAGCAGGCAAACCCTCTCCAAGTGACTAGCAAACTCCATTGCCTCGTTATTACTACCATAGCAAACAAGTACCAGTTCACATTAGAATGCACTCTACTAGACCTATGGCTGCCACCACAGCTTTCTTTAAGGAAGTTTTCAACCAAGCCATTCTAGAAGCAGTAGTCTGGTCCTTCCTGCACACTGCTAGACAGGGGTCCAGGGAAGTAAATATTGTGGGAAGAAATATCCAGGGAATTGTTATGGTTAGGCTTGTATAGGCCCTAGTAGCCTAGTACCAACCTATGGACTTTTTCTAAGCACTACAATTTAAGGGCTGCAGCCAAAGCTAGAGCAGGGTTTGGTCCTCTTGTCCTCCAAGGACTCGTCACGAAATAATTTATCCCACCCTCTCTCTCACTACTTTGGGACTCTTCCTAATAGTGAAGACTTCAACAGTGAAGATTGCAATGAACATAGTACAGTTGTGTTAGGAAC
Organism: Protopterus annectens; assembly: GCF_019279795.1. Lineage (NCBI taxonomy): Eukaryota > Metazoa > Chordata > Ceratodontiformes > Protopteridae > Protopterus > Protopterus annectens. The sequence continues at coordinate 711,193,059 of NC_056732.1, read as the reverse complement.
TCAGTGTAATTGTGGATGTTTGAGAAGTTTATCTCTTGTGGTCCTTGTTCTCTACCACCATTCCCCTTCTTTCTGACACCTTGTCCTGAAGTTGGGGCCCTGCTCCATTACCCTTCCTAGGGCCCCGTTTGACCATGAAATAGCTCTGGATGCATCCTTTTTACTTCCATTGTCTTTGTGCCAGAAGCCCTAGTGGAGGAAAGAGCTTTGAAAGACTGGCAGAATATCCCAAAAATGAAGACTGCAACAATGCAGTGAAATTATACAAACCTCTACAATTATGGTACGTTCCCAACAGATTATCTCAGAGCCATCACTGCCATGATGCAAGCCAAGCATAAGTCACAGTCACAATCATTTCAAGAATGCATTTAATTCGATCAGAGGAATTATTTCTGGACTAAGCTGAAGAAGATTGGCTCTCCAAAAAAGTTTATTAAGGCAACTGGGGCACCATACTTTTCAGCCATTTGCTAGAGTGCTGGCATGTTCCAGCCTGTCCACCCTATTCCCTCACTCTAAATATACAAGACAAGGGTGACCATTGTCCCCTACTGCTTCTAGCAATTGAGCCCTCTGCATAGTAGGCAAGAGCTTCCCAGGATTTACAAGTTTGGAAGTTTTTAGACTTGGAGACAAAGGTGCTATTATTTGTAGAAGATTGTCTTTTACTATCTGAAGATCCCACCCATGACCTACTAGTGATATAAATATTTTGGATAAATTTGCCATTTTCCTCTGGTTTGAAAACTAACAAGTCAAAAATAGACATTATGTCTTTAACTGCAGAGGACTTGGCAAAAGCCCACAGCACTTCCATTTTAAATGTTGTATCTCATTACCAAAATACTTGGGGATAAGACTGCACCCTGATGTTAAAAAAATTATAGATATCAATGTGAAATCCTTCTAGGAGGAGTTATACAGCTCAGTCCATACCCAATGGCAAGTACACCTGTCCTTATTGAGGCATGCAAGTGTGATCAAGATGATGACCTCTCCAAAAACATTTTCTGAGGCATGTTCTCTCTCCTCTCCTAGTAATAATTGGCTGATGATTTATAAATTACTCTTGTCAGTTTCTATATTGGATGGGAAATGTATGAAGTTACCATCCAGAATAGTGTTTACTCCTATAGCAGAAGGAGGTGTTGGGACTCCTGACCTACAGCTATCTTTGGCTGTCTTTTTGCTGCAGAAGCTATTTGCTGTTAATGATTGCACCCCCTTCAATTATGGGCAACTTTGGAGGCTTGCTTGCTAAACAACACTGTAACCCAGGCAACCAGAGTTTGATTACTGACTCAGGAGTCTGATGGTGCTGGCAGAGAGGATGGACTTGCCTATGCTGGGAGGAGTAAGGACCATGCTGAACATCCCAGTGCTTGTGCTCTGGTGGAGACTGGACCTTAGAAAGAGGATGCTGGGCTGGATGGGGCAGGAGAACAGAGCAGGCATGGCCTCCCTATGGGCCTGGGAATGGGATATGCTTTCAAGCTACTCTCCATTGCCCAACAAGACTGACAATGGTGTCACCACATAGGAGTTAGGACTTAGGGCAGAGCAAAACACCACAGCCTGCACTAGGATAGTCCCTGCCTGTCTTGTCTCACTCCATTTGTCTGGGAAATATGTTACCCAGTTAGCCTTTATGAGGAGATGGAGGATTTCATGCTTAAAGAGTTCTCCTAGTAGGGTGCACCTCCTAGCGTGGGTCACACTAGGAAATTGCCAGTTAGGATTTCCGGATGTTGAACTATAGGGGCAGGAAGTGTCCAATGTCAGTGGCAGTAGCCAAAAAATGAAAAAAAAACCCCTCTCCACTGGCAATGTAGTGATGCAAGTCAATAGTTCCTCTACACTTTAGATTGTGGCACTGCCTTAGGGTAATATTGAATGTAGTTGGGGGCATCCTTGGTTAAAATGGAGTTGAAGGTGGGGAGGTTGTAACCTATGGTAAGAAGACTGGCAGAAGGGTATCTTGCATGATATTGCATGTAACACAGTGTGTTGGCCTAGACTTGAGAGTAGTGTTGTTTGACATCTTACAAAAAGCTTTTTTTTGAAGAGAAACGATCAGTGGAAGTATTTCCAGCTCAGACATGGTATTCATTCTTCTCTGCTACTGAAATGCCTTAAACAGAATCCACTATTAGTGTTAGATAGGCTGAAATCAGAATACCACCTTGTGAATATGGAGTCTTTCCTAAAAGCTTTACGTTTGTTTATTGCTTAAGAAACCTTGCATTTGATTGTATGCAGGTGAATATATAAATCTATACTGATCTACTCTGCCCACCTTGTTCAGTTTACAAACTGAGTCATTTGCCATTTATGCTCAGCATAATTTTAAATTGATTACACCTGTCACTAGCATTGTCCAAGGGAACCTGAAAACCTGTACTTGAGTGGCACAGGTCAGATGTTGGGGATTCTCCACATAAAATTTGGGATTGTAAATATGTCTGACCCATTAAGGTAGCAGTGGCAGCACTAGAGTGGTTGAATTATGGAAGCAGGCACAGTATTTCTACTTTAAGGATAGAGTGATTTTTTCTTTAGACTAGGAGAAGCTAGTGCTCATAGGTAAGTAGTAGGCCAGCTGCCTTGCAGGCCAATTTAAACTTAGCCAATTTCCCTCTCAAAAGTGAGAATCAAACTCTGCATCTTATGACTGTGAGGTAAACACCTTAACTAGTTTACCAACCCCCAACTTTCATTTTATCTTAATCTGTCTTTGGGTCATTATGATTTAATAATGACTTAGTAAAAATCCGTCTTAGATGGTCATCCCACAATAGGAATATAAAGCTACATGTGCTGTTTGCTTTGATTCAAGTATGCTTTGAATATTTATCATTATTATATTTCTAGTTGTACTGCATTTGACAGATTTATATACCACTGTTGATGTTTTCTTATAAACTGCAACCACAAGATAGGCATTCAAATAGATTAGTAGATTAGTGCACAATTCATGCATTCCTTCATTCATTTCCTGATATACATTCACCCTATTCAAAGCTATGGAGGAGCTGGAGCCTTTCTCAGTAATGAGTGGATGCAGAGCAGAAAACCATTCCTGGACAGGACATGACAGGATGTGCGCACACACAAATGCACACACTACGTGTGTAACTGCAGAGAGTTAAGATGATCTCAATTTCACCTGTTATATACGTTTCCTACAATTAATGTCCTGTGCTGCACCCTACATAGTTCATTTTATGTATTTATTTACTTATTTTATTTATTAACTGGGTAAACCCAGTAAGCACAAGTACCTCTTTTAGAGGGGCAACCAAGAACACTTTTGATTAAGAGACTTGTTTATTTTCCTAGAGTAGGAAATGCAGATTGGTGGAATGAGTTCCATAACTACAGTATGAAATTCATTCACATCTTATAGCCTTACTCCTGTGTACTGAACTGTCAGGCAGACATATACAGTCAGATGTTTACATTTGCTGTTATCACTAGACTTGTGAAAGTATGGACACAAGAATATTTAAAACTATTAGAAATGTGAAATATGACTTATGCAATAGCAATAGAAATTGAAGCAATTAGAAGGGTTATTGAGCCAAACATAATAGGCATAATGTCATATCGTTGTGTCTAGGTTAAACACAGCATAGGAAATGTTATTAATGGAAATATGCAAATAAGTCAACTGTATAAGTTACAAGGCACTCCATGATCATGGGCTATTGTGTAGTAACATTACTCCTGGGATTGAGTGGGAGGTTAAAACAAGTGATGTCTGTCTCATGCTTCAATCCAGTTTAGGACTGCTGTTATTACACAATAACTCACAAGCCTGAAATTATTTATCATTATTACAGATGGCTGACTTCCATTAATAAAGTTTTCCCCACAGTGGCTGATGTAAATTCAGCACTGATGGTACTGTATAAAACCATTATGTGTGTTGTATGCATTTATATTGATTTAGTTTGCTTAGCTTAGCTATTGTCTGATTTAGATTTCTCATTTCTGCTGATTTTGAATGATCTTGTGCATGTTTTCACAAGTTAAACTGTTTTATGTCATTGCTACACTATTCTACAGTAATAGAAATACAAAAAATAAAACCGCAATTACTTTTATAGATGCCCATAAGGGACAAAGTGAATAATTTAGATCACTGGACTAAAAATCCTAAATGAGGACTTAAGTGGATCACATAAGTTTAAACACACACACATACATACACATATATATGTATATATATATATATATATATATATTATATGTGTGTGTGCGTATATATATATATATATATATATATATATATATATATATATATATATATATATATATAGGTTCATACTAGGCTATCTGCCCTAGGGCATTTATAAGCCTAGCCAGAATGTGTTTGGCTTTCGCCACCCATTTTAAATTTATTTTGCTATGCCCTTTTTCGAGGTTAGTATACTGTGCCTCTGTCTAACAGTGACACAGAAGTGATACCCGGGGTAAACCTACGATCTCCCATCCACTCATCAAGATTCCTCTTGAAGAGAGTCAATGAGGGACTCTGCCTAACCTGGACTGGGATTTTATTCCAAAGTGAAGGGAGCCTCTGGGTTATGAATCTGTCCCTCCAGCATGTCCTATTTATTTCAGTACTGAGGTTCAAGTCTCTTGAGCGTAGCTCGATGGGATTTGGATTTTCTGAGGTGCAGCATGTCCATTAATTCCTGGTTGGACATGGCTTTATACGTCAGGCACAGATCGCCTCTGAACAGGCGGTATGCCACTGAGTAGAGCTGGAGTTTCTTTAACCGGGCAGCATATGGCATCTGTTTGAGCCCTTTGATCCTCTTGGTGAGGTACTTTTGGGGTCTTTCCAGTTGCTGCAGGTGTCTGGTAAGGTACATCCCAAAAGAGGCATTGTACTCAATTATGGGCCTGATGAGGGATGAGTAAAGAGGCATGATGACGTCCCCTGATCTAGATGTAAATCCCTTCATGATTAGGTGGGCTATATAAAATGTTTTTGTAACCACTTTGGCCACGTGGTTGTCAAATGAGAGATTGCTATCAACTTTGGTCCCCAGGTCCCTACTTACTTCTTCTGTACTTAATGGATTACCACCTATGTGGTAATTTGTGGGCACTTTGTTTTTGCTAAAGAGATGACTATACACTTTTTGGCATTTAGCTTGAGGCCATGGCTCTGGCACCAGTTGTCTGTTTCTATGAGGCCCTTTTGGAGGATGCTTGTGTCGGCTGGAGAGTCGATTATGGCGCCCAGTTTGCAGTCATCTGCGAACTTGGTCAGCCACAGTCCTTCCATGTTGGCCTGTACCTCTGAGAAATATATACCGAACAAGAGAGGTCCCAGGACTGAGCCTTGTGGGACACCACTTGTAACTGGTTTGGAGTCTGACATTGCTCCAGCAATTCTAACCATGTGGGTTCTGTCCTTGAGCCAGTTTGCAATCCATCTAGTGACATAGGGGTTTATATTTAAGCTGGTGAGCTTATCTATAATGCCCGAGTGGGGTATTGTATCAAAGGCTTTTGCGAGGTCCAGGTAGGCTGTGTGGACCACCTTCCCCTCGTCAATGGCCTTGGTGACTGTTTCAAAGAAATCAACCAGGTTTAAGAGGCAGGATCTGCCCTTAACAAAGCCGAACTGGGTAGGATCCAGTGTTTGTAGGTCCCCAATATCTTTATTTATGAGGTCCATGATGATCCTTTCCATAGCTTTGCAGACCAAGCTAGTCAGGCTTATGGGGCGATAGCTTACAGGATCCGTTGAGGCACCACCTTTATGGAGAGGGACCACTGTTGCTGTATGCCACTCTTTGAGCACATATCCTGTAGTAAGGCTGAGATTGAACAGTAGTTTTATGTTTGGGTTTAGCTCTTCTTGGAGTTCATGTAGCTCGGCGCCAGGACACCGTCTGGTCCCATTGATGCTGTGTTTTCTGCTTTGGAGAGGGCGGCTCTTACCTGAGCATCTGAGATGTCAGGGGGGCAGCACTCTGCTGGGATAGATATTTGCCCTTTTGGTGGGGAGGGGGTGGAGAAGTTTGCGCTGAACCTGTCAGCTAGGATGTTGGCAATGTCTGTGGGTTCAGTGTATTTTTTGTCATTTTGGACTAATTCTGAGCATATCTGGGAATTCCCACCCAGGTTCCTAACATAACTAACGAAAGTCTTGTGATTATCCTTAGTGTCCTGTGCAATTTTTCTCTCAAAGCTGGCCTTAGACAATTTTATGTGTGCCCGTAGTTTTTTGCTAATACTGATCAGTGATGCCTTCCCTTTTTGGGATTTTGCTCTATCATTTAGTAGCTTCCTCCTTCTATTGTATAGTTTGTTTATGGCTGGGGTCCACCAGACAGGACGTCTGCCTTTGGAGGATTGGTTCTTGGTTTTATTTGGGATCGCATGATCCATGCATTCCTGAAAGTGTTCATAGAATGCGTTTATAAAGGATTCTGCGGTCTGGACTGTATTTTCCACAGGCCCGGGGGCTTTGAAGGATTCCACCTCAGTTTTGAGGAGTGTAAAATTTGCTTTAGAGAAGATTTTCACTGTGGTTTTCTGGGCAGGGGGTGGGGTCGGGATGTGCATATCCAGTGAGATTAGTTTATGGTCTGATCTTACCAGTGAGGGCTACACTTCTGGTCTGGAGCATAGAGTCCCCATGTTGGTGATGATCAGGTCCAGTATGTTTTCCCCTCTTGTGGGAGTGGTAACAAGTTGTTCCATAGCATTTGAGTTTATAAATTCTAGGAACCTTTGGGCTAGGGTGTTGGAGCTAGAGTAATGCTCCCAGTCTATGTTTGGGTAGTTGAAGTTGCCCAATATAATGGTGTTTGGAGAGACCTTCATATTTTCCAGTGTTCTCAGGAAGGCCGAGTGGGGTTCCTGGGTTTGGGAGGGTGGTCTGTAGCAGGCTATAAACTGAAAGGCAGTTTTACCCACTGTTAGTTGCACATGGATAGTCTCTGATGCTTCGTGCTTTGCCACCAACCTGGAGGTGTGGGTATCTTTGATGAATATCGATACTCCCCTCCTTTTGTGGTTTGGTCCAAGTTTTGGGGCGAAAAGCATGGTATGAGGTATAACCTGGTAGTGCTGGGGTGCTCTCGGAGCCCTGAACCAGGTTTCTGTTACTGCACAGATATCGATGTTCTCCATGCTAAGGAGAGTTTCAGTGTGTGCATCTTGAGGTTTAGACTTCTGGCGTTGAGTAGCATTACTCTTAGTTTCTTATCCCTTGTGATACCTATGGAGGTGGGTTTGTCTTTTAAGCCTTGCCTAAAAAGGCACTATGGGGTAGCAAGAGCCTTTGCCAATATCCAAAAGCCCAGGGGTGACAGGTGCAAGCCGTCCCTAGTGAAGCATCGTGGCTTGTCGAGCATATCATCCCAAGCTGACAGGCATTGGATCCCCTTTGAATGACACCAGTACTTAAGCCAATTGTTGAAATTGATCATCTTGTCTTCATATTGTGGCATCATTCTTGATGAGGGTAAGATGCTACTCAAGGTCAGGGTCATACCGGCCTGGGCTACATGCTCAGAGAGCTCCTTTATGTCTCTTTTCATGTAGTCCAGGGAGGTACGTCTCAGATCATTCACACCAGCATGGACAATGACTGAGTCATATTTGTACTTTCCTTGGAGTAATCTGAGTGCTTGTGTTATGCGGCGGATCCTAGCGCCCGACAGGCTGCTCACCGTGACCATCTCCTTGTTCAGCCTGGTGAGCGGGACGTCAGTGTGCCTGACGATAGAGTCACCTATTACAAATGTATCAGGTGTGTTATTTAGTCTTAAGGGCTGTGACTGTTCGGCACACTGGCTTTGTGAGATATGTGTTGCACGTGTTTTGTTTTGGGGTAGCGGCTGCTTGGGTGTCTGCTTTGGAGGTCTCTGCTGCTTCAGCAGATCTTTATTTAGAGCCTCCGAGTATGTTTTTGTGTGATTATGTGTTTGGTTTGCTGTCGTGGTAGGTCTATGTGAGACTGGAATTGTAGTGAGTGTGGTTTCCTTCTCCTCCTGACTGGTTATGCCAGTACTGAGTTGAGAGAGCTTAGCCTCCAGTTTGGCTATATGGTTGCATCTCTCACATGTGTTGGAATTTGTTGGGAGGAGGAGAGGGTTGTCTGTGTACATGAGGCAGTTGTAACATTGCCTCAAGATTTCCAGATTCACCAGCTGGACCGGAGAGGAGATTGACAACTGACCTTTGGACATGCTAGAATAATATTGGGAATTCCTTAATAATTGAAAACCAGGGCCAGTGGGGAGTGAGGGTGTAGTGCTTTTAATTTTTAGTGCTGACATATAATTGCTTTAGTGAGCAAGTGCCAGGTAACATAAGTGCAATGTGTTACAGGTAACTTAAATGCAAAAACGACAAACAGTAACTTTCTTTCAAGTGAAACAAGGAAATAAGTACAGTAAGCAATGCAGATATCACTAGTGATCCACAGAAGTGCTGAGAAGCAGCGTATTAGGTGGAATTAGCGTTCCAGGGAAATAACAAGCAAACAAACAACAAGCATATAAACAAAGCTAGATTCAGCAGGCCTGGATCTAGTCTATGCTACAGCAAACAAGGTGTACCAATTTCAGTAAGATACAGTTCAAATATTCAGGCACTATAAACCTTTAACCAGAAATTCCCAGCTCAGAAGGGCAGAGTCCAGCCTCTTCTCCCACAAGAGTGCAGACACTGGGCTCTCAATCAGCAGTTCCCAACTTAGAAGGATGAAAACTACCTGTCCTGCCACCACAGTGCATGCCACAAACCTTCGTAATGTAAAACAACTGGTCTGAAGCCCAAGTGCTTAATCCAAAAGACTTAGAAAGATAGCTACACTTTAATCAAGTTACTACCAAGCAGTAATAAATACAATTGAATACTTTAGAGAATGCCTGGATTAGTGCTCAAGTTACACAAACAAAACTAGATCCAGCAGGCCCGAATCCAGTCTATGCCACAGCAAACAAGGCGCACCAACTTCAGTAAGAAGCAGTTCAGATATGCATGCACTATAAGCCTTCAACCAGAAATTCCCAGCTCAGAAGGGCAGAGTCCAGCCTCTCCTCCCACAAGAGTGCAGACCACGAACCCTCTTAATGTAAAATAACTGGCCTGAAAGCCCAAGTGCTTAAACCAGAATTAATACACTTTTAGAATAACAGACACTGAGCCCTCAATCAGCAGTTCCCAACCTAGAAGGATGTAAGCTACCTGTTCTGCCACTACAGTGCAGACCACAAACCCTCTCAGTGCAAAACAACTGGTCTGAAGCCCAAGTGTTTAAACCAAAAGGCTTAGAATGAGTTACACCAAGCAGTAATAAATACAACTGAGTACTTTTAAGATGATGCAAAAGTAAAAAAAAGTAGGTAGAAACACAAGTACAGTAAAAGCAGATGAAATTTTTTTTTTTTCCTGGGTCCCCTTCTGAATTTCGAAGCTTAAAACTTCGATGATCGAAGACCATATGATCGAAGTTTTAAAACTTCGAAATCCTGAACGGAGATCGACATACAGCGTGGAACGGGAGATTTCCCTTTTCCTCGCTGTAGTGCGATCTCGGAGTTGGTATATTTAAGTAGAGGAGGGTGTGGGGTGCAGAAATGTGTTTTGTTGACTGCTTTGTTGGGGGGGGGGGTTCAGAATTTCAAGATTCCAAGATCTCGAGGTTCTGAGTTTGATTTTCTGAACCTCAGGATTTTGGTATTTCAAAATTCTGAAGTGAACCCATATATATATATATATATATATATATATATATATATATATATATATATATATATATATATATATCTGGGCCTAGGACACATGCTCGACTAGCATATGTCCGAATCACAAAACATAGAACACACATACACGAAAGCACTTAAAATCGAAAAGCGCTTCTGTGTATGTGTAGTTCAAAAAAAATCTATGTTTCTGCACCCCCTACTGTATTATTCTCTCTCCGAGATCACACTACAGTGGGGAAAAGAGAATTTTCCCTTACCTGCACCGTAGTCCGATCTACGAAACAGGCACACATACATGGAAGCGCTTGTCGATGTTAAGCGTTTTCGTGTATGTGTTCGATGTTTTGTGATTCGGACATATGCTAGTCGAATATGTGTCCGGATCCCATAGATTTTATATATATATATATATATATATATATATATATATATATATATATATATATATATATATATATATGTATGGATTCACTTCAGAATCTTGGAATTCTGAAACATCGAATGTCATATGATCGGAACCATATGATCTATGTTTTGGAATATCAAAATTCTGAAACAAATCCAAAAAAAAAAAACATTCTGCATGCACCCCCCCACTACTGAAATATACCAACTCCGAGATTCAACTACAGTGAGGAAAATGCAGATCTCCATTCAGAATTTCAAAATGATCATATGAATTTCGAGATTCTGAAGAGAACCCATATATGTGTGTGCATGTATATGTGTATGTGTGTGTGTGTGTGTGTGTGTGTGTGTGTGTATATATATATATCTATATGGGTCCAGTTTATAATTTCGAAATACTGAAATCCCGAATTTCAGTATTTCAAAATCACAAAGCCGAAAATCCAAGCACAACTCTCAAATCTGAAAACACACTACCACGAAATTCAAAATCCAGAAAGTTACTAGTAAAATGTCTTTTGACATGGGTGGATTTAAACAGAGAAGATTTAAGAAATCCCAGGAATCACATAAGTAAAATTTGGATTTCTGCACAATGGGATTAAGAGTCCAGTCAAGAAATTCTGTACTTTTCCCGTCTTGGTTTTGTGATTGCCGAAAAGGAGGGTTAACTGAATCTTTATGTAATTTGGGTATGCCAAAGTATTTCCCCAATTGTGGACAAGGAACCAACATAAATTCTGCCTCTTCTGTTGAAATCAGTTGTTGTCTCAAAAGTGATTTGAGATATCTATCAATCTTTTTGAATCCTCGATTGACATCTGACATTTGTACTACGGTAGAGTAGTTGCTGTTACTTAGGTCATCCTGTAACTTTAGATATAGAGGCCCTCTACACTAACATCCCTCACAAAGTAGGTATAGAATTCCTTCAGTCCTATTTATCATTACACACTGGCCTTAGTCCACAAAAAATAAGTACAATTTGTACTCTGACTTCTTTGGTACTGGAAGGTAACTTTTTCTACTTTAACAATGCAATATATCAACAAGTCAGAGGAGTAGCAATGGGGTCAAAAATGGCCCCTGCCTTTACTAATTTAGTATTAGCAGCCTGGGAATCTAATTCTTTGGAACATTTACCTGACTTCAGGTTTGTAAAAATATACAAGAGGTACATAGATGATGTGTTTTTTCTATGGGAACGTTTATCCAATTTCCTGGATGCCATTTCAAAATCTATTCCATTTCTAAAATTCAAATTGGCTTCTTGTGGCAAACTTTCTTGACACACACATTTCTTTGAATAATACTAATATGAGTTGGATGTCTACTGTACATAGGAAAACTACTTTTAGAAATAATTATCTAGACTATAGTAGCATGCACCCATGTTTCATGAAATACAATCTGGCCAGAGCTCAATTCATTCGCATATCACATTTAGTTAGCGAAGATGACCTTTTCCTGAAAGAATGTCTTGTTCTCAAAAAGTGGCTATTGGACAGAAGCTATCCTGTTCAACTTCTGGACACTCTCATCCAGGAAATCACTGAAGCCAGACCATTTGAGTTTCCATCTATTATTAAAAAGGTTTTCTCCCCAGGAATAAATCACTGGCTACAACTCATCATGAGATTCCAGATCCTGAGTCTGCTTTTATTGAAGTTAATACTGGACCCGAAAAAACCCCCAAAAAATTTTCAAAATTTCA